>NC_042977.1:49658804-49798804 GCF_901001165.1 Salmo trutta
TCTCTCTCTCTCTCTCTCTGCGTGTCTCTCTCTCTCTCTCTCTCTGCGTGTCTCTCTCTCTCTCTCTGCGTGTCTCTCTCTCTGCGTGTCTCTCTCTCTGCGTGTCTCTCTCTCTGCGTGTCTCTCTCTCTGCGTCTCTCTCTCTCTGCGTGTCTCTCTCTCTGCGTGTCTCTCTCTCTCTGTCTCTTTCACACACATACAGGTACAACTAAAACAAGCTCAAACTCCTCACGTGTATGCTGGCATAATAAATGTGAATTCCCCTCCACCACTCACCCTCCACTCCGGTCTCGGTGATAGAGTCTGAACCACATGTCATAGAGCTGTTTCTTGAACTGCTGCTGGTCTGACGGGGACCGACCCTTACTCACCAGGTACTTGTGGGCACACTGACACACACACACACACACACACACACACACACACACACACACACACACACACACACACACACACACCAGGATTAGACAGACACATCAGTACACATTGCTTTGTGTGTTGTGGAGTCCACACCTGAGACAAAGTAACAAGACAAAACATATGTCCACAATGACAGAACACCATCTGACTAACTCATGTAGGATAAGGTCCTGTCTCCAGGACAGACAGGATAAGGTCCTGTCTCCAGGACAGACAGGATAAGGTCCTGTCTCCAGGAGTCCTGTCTCCAGAACAGACAGGTTAAGGTCCTGTCTCCAGAACAGACAGGATAAGGTCCTGTCTCCAGGAGTCTCCAGAACAGACAGGTTAAGGTCCTGTCTCCAGAACAGACAGGTTAAGGTCCTGTCTCCATGACGACAGAACATAGCTATGTGCTCAACCAAGCGATAAGGAGTAGACTATAACCCCCACTTTTACCTGTGGGCACAGTGAGAGACAGATCTCTCACACACACACACACACACTACCTTCATGACCTCGGTCTCCAGAATGGCATTGAGGAAGAGATCGTTCTCCATCAGTTCCTCGGAGGTGACGGTCTCCGACACGCCTGTAGACATCTCATAGTTGTCCAGGAGACGCATGAACACTGCACACAAGGAACATATATCCCTCTGAAGAATGCTTTGTGAAATACTGGCTATGCCTTCAATAACAGGAAGAGAGGAGAGGAGGTAGAGAGGATATGCCTTCAATAACAGGAAGAGAGGAGGTAGAGAGGATATGCCTTCAATAACAGGAAGAGAGGAGGTAGAGAGGATATGCCTTCAATAACAGGAAGAGAGGAGGTAGAGAGGATATGCCTTCAATAACAGGAAGAGAGGAGGTAGAGAGGATATGCCTTCAATAACAGGAAGAGAGGAGGTAGAGAGGATATGCCTTCAATAACAGGAAGAGAGGAGGTAGAGAGGATATGCCTTCAATAACAGGAAGAGAGGAGGTAGAGAGGGGGAAGGGAGAATGGAGGTAGAAAGGACTTACAGGCGTAGGTCTTGATGTTTTTCAGTTTGCCCTCGTTGACATAGGCGAACAGAGGAGCCCTAGCCATGTCTCTGGCAGTGTTACTACCCTGGGCCACGTAGCCTGCCTTTCCCTGGATAGACAAACATACTGTATGGAGAAGACGGTCACATCTCTAACAACACAATGAAAACTACTCTGTGGGCCTGAGCTCAACCCTGAATAAGCTAAGTTCCTTCCTGTTTTTATTTGGATCGCTAGCTCCCAGTCACTTGACCTGCCTCTCTAGGGGGGATTCAAACCAGAGTTACACCTAGATGCAACTTCATTAACCTCTCTACGGGGGATTCAGACCAGAGTTATACCTAGATGCAACTTCATTAACCTCTCTACGGGGGGATTCAGACCAGAGTTACACCTAGATGCAACTTCATTAACCTCTCTACGGGGGATTCAGACCAGAGTTACACCTAGATGCAACTTCATTAACCTCTCTACGGGGGGATTCAGACCAGAGTTACACCTAGATGCAACTTCATTAACCTCTCTACGGGGGGATTCAGACCAGAGTTACACCTAGATGCAACTTCATTAACCTCTCTACGGGGGATTCAGACCAGAGTTATACCTAGATGCAACTTCATTAACCTCTCTAGGGGGGATTCAGACCAGAGTTATACCTAGATGCAACTTCATTAACCTCTCTATGGGGGGATTCAGACCAGAGTTATACCTAGATGCAACTTCATTAACCTCTCTACGGGGATTCAGACCAGAGTTACACCTAGATGCAACTTCATTAACCTCTCTACGGGGATTCAGACCAGAGTTACACCTAGATGCAACTTCATTAACCTCTCTACGGGGATTCAGACCAGAGTTACACCTAGATGCAACTTCATTAACCTCTCTACGGGGGGATTCAGACCCGAGTTACACCTAGATGCAACTTCATTAACCTCTCTACGGGGGGATTCAGACCAGAGTTATACCTAGATGCAACTTCATTAACCTCTCTACGGGGGGATTCAGACCAGAGTTACACCTAGATGCAACTTCATTAACCTCTCTACGGGGGGATTCAGACCAGAGTTACACCTAGATGCAACTTCATTAACCTCTCTACGGGGGGATTCAGACCAGAGTTACACCTAGATGCAACTTCATTAACCTCTCTACGGGGGGATTCAGACCAGAGTTACACCTAGATGCAACTTCATTAACCTCTCTACGGGGGATTCAGACCAGAGTTACACCTAGATGCAACTTCATTAACCTCTCTATGGGGATTCAGACCAGAGTTACACCTACATGCAACTTCATTAACCTCTCTACGGGGGGATTCAAACCAGAGTTACACCTACATGCAACTTCATTAACCTCTCTACGGGGGATTCAGACCAGAGTTACACCTACATGCAACTTCATTAACCTCTCTACGGGGATTCAGACCAGAGTTACACCTAGATGCAACTTCATTAACCTCTCAATGGGTATTCTGACCTTGAACTGAAGCATGGGGAAACGCATGTGCCTACCAGGTATTCATTTGGAATTAATGAATTACAGATCTCTTGCATGTAGTCATCACAAACCTGATGTTTTTAAAGAGAGTGTGTACCATTTTCAAACATAACGCATCTCAAAAAGGAAAAATAGTGCTTTTGTACAATGTAATAAACCTAATATTTCACAAATTAATTTGAGCTTTTATAATAAAACATGTGTATTTACAGTGTTACAAAAGATTGTCTGGACCTCTTTAAAGTCAGGCAGATGACATCGTTACACTCTTTCTGTTTACAAAGCCCCGCTCCACAAACGTCCAACTTCCCTAAACGTCACCGGTTAGATTTAAAATGACAAGTTATCAAACCCCTTCACAGGGTTGGTTAACTCTGGAGACTCCTCTAGTTTCTAGAGAGTTAGGTAGATCAGCCTTTCATTTCCTTACGTGTGGAATGATCTACAATTCATTTTTTTTTAAATGGAGGAATTGGTGCCTCTAGGGCGTTGCAGACGGTTGTCAGGGGAACCCTCTAGGGCGTTGCAGACGGTTGTCAGGGGACCCTCTAGGGCGTTGCAGACGGTTGTCAGGGGACCCTCTAGGGCGTTGCAGACGGTTGTCAGGGGACCCTCTAGGGCGTTGCAGACGGTTGTCAGGGGAACCCTCTAGGGCGTTGCAGACGGTTGTCAGGGGAACCCTCTAGGGCGTTGCAGACGGTTGTCAGGGGAACCCTCTAGGGCGTTGCAGACGGTTGTCAGGGGAACCCTCTAGGGCGTTGCAGACGGTTGTCAGGGGAACCCTCTAGGGCGTTGCAGACGGTTGTCAGGGGAACCCTCTAGGGCGTTGCAGACGGTTGTCAGGGGGACCCTCTAGGGCGTTTCAGATGGTTGTCAGGGGAACCCTCTAGGGCGTTGCAGACGGTTGTCAGGGGAACCCTCTAGGGCGTTTCAGATGGTTGTCAGGGGAACCCTCTAGGGCGTTGCAGACGGTTGTCAGGGGAACCCTCTAGGGCGTTTCAGATGGTTGTCAGGGGAACCCTCTAGGGCGTTGCAGACGGTTGTCAGGGGAACCCTCTAGGGCGTTGCAGACGGTTGTCAGGGGGACCCTCTAGGGCGTTTCAGATGGTTGTCAGGGGAACCCTCTAGGGCGTTGCAGACGGTTGTCAGGGGAACCCTCTAGGGCGTTTCAGATGGTTGTCAGGGGAACCCTCTAGGGCGTTTGCAGACGGTTGTCAGGGGAACCCTCTAGGGCGTTTCAGATGGTTGTCAGGGGAACCCTCTAGGGCGTTGCAGACGGTTGTCAGGGGAACCCTCTAGGGCGTTTCAGATGGTTGTCAGGGGAACCCTCTAGGGCGTTTCAGATGGTTGTCAGGGGAACCCTCTAGGGCGTTTCAGACGGTTGTCAGGGGACCTTTTTCCTGAAGTATGCATCTTATTTTTATGATTGTGTTTCGTTTTTTGTGTATTGTTGTGTAGTTTAATATGTTTAGTGTATTTTGATGTGTATTGTGGTGCTATACAGGGTTCATCTGGAAAAGAGACCTCGGTCTCGGGCATTGACTCCCTGACTAAATAAAGGATCAATCCAAATTGTTTCTAGGGCACAACATGTCCTTCAAAAGTAACTAGAATTCATATAGGCCCAATATAGGCTGCATCTCAACCAACTAAAAAAAATATTTTCTGGTGCTCCTAAATTTCATGTTGTGCTCCTCAATTTCATCTCGTGCTCCTCAATTTCATCTCGTGCTCCTCAATTTCATCTCGTGCTCCTCAATTTCATCTCGTGCTCCTCAATTTCATCTCGTGCTCCTCAATTCTAATTAAAAAAGGTACACCATATTTAAAGGGATGGCTTTAGATCAAAGTACTGAAAAACCCCCAGTTAACAAAAACCAAGTGGGAGGGTTTTCAGTGGTTTCATTAAATGTGTGCATAAGGTAACCATTCCTATAGAGATGGTTGATCACCTGCACAAGTTAAGTCTGAATACCAAATACTGAGAAGAGCTTAAATCAAAACACGTAGGGAAAAAAATGTCCTAAGTCTGAATCGGGCCCCGAGGTGTGTATCCTGCTCCTAAGTCTGAATCGGGCCCCGAGGTGTTTCTCCTGCTGCTGGGTGGTGCCATTCTATCTCTACCAGAGTGCTTTGCAGATAGAGTCCCTTAACAAGCCAAGTAGTAGTAAGGTGACCCTGACATCCGTACCTGTAGGGAGATGGTGTAGTCAGTCCCAGGTTTGAGACGGTTTGTATCCCGACTCCACAGCTGGTTCAGAACCTCAGAGAGCTCGTGGTTCACACCTTGACTAATACACAGACAGGAAATAGACACATCGATATGAACTCAAATCTATATTTTCCCCATTGCAATGCAAGAAAAATACCCTTGCTACAGATAAAATGCCACAAAATAAAATTGTTGGGGGGGGGGGAACAAAAGCAGAGAGATACTGCTAGGGAGATCTATGTTCCATCTCTTTCCAGTAACCTACAGAGATCTATGTTCCATCTCTTTCCAGTAACCTACAGAGATCTATGTTCCATCTCTTTCCAGTAACCTACAGAGATCTATGTTCCATCTCTTTCCAGTAACTTACAGAGATCTATGTTCCATCTCTTTCCAGTAACCTACAGAGATCTATGTTCCATCTCTTTCCAGTAACCTACAGAGATCTATGTTCCATCTCTTTCCAGTAACCTACAGAGATCTATGTTCCATCTCTTTCCAGTAACCTACAGAGATCTATGTTCCATCTCTTTCCAGTAACCTACAGAGATCTATGTTCCATCTCTTTCCAGTAACCTACAGAGATCTATGTTCCATCTCTTTCCAGTAACCTACAGAGATCTATGTTCCATCTCTTTCCAGTAACCTACAGAGATCTATGTTCCATCTCTTTCCAGTAACCTACAGAGATCTATGTTCCATCTCTTTCCAGTAACCTACAGAGATCTATGTTCTATCTCTTTCCAGTAACCTACAGAGATCTATGTTCCATCTCTTTCCAGTAACCTACAGAGATCTATGTTCCATCTCTTTCCAGTAACCTACAGAGATCTATGTTCCATCTCTTTCCAGTAACCTACAGAGATCTATGTTCCATCTCTTTCCAGTAACCTACAGAGATCCATGTTCCATCTCTTTCCAGTAACCTACAGAGATCTATGTTGATACTCAGCTGGTGTCTCACTGCTATAACGGTAACCTAACATAGCAGGCGGCAAAAGAAAAGGGCTGAAACTCGAGGAGGAGTTGAGAGATGGAGTGTTGCCTTGTTAAATGTCCAAAACTGGAAAATCTGGTTGTTGGGGACTAGACAGAGGCTACTATAACAGAGATAATACCGCGGAGGTTTGATAAACCAATAACAGGAAATAAACATATCCACGGGCTAACAGCCCCATACAGTTACCTCTGTGGCCTTGACTTCCCTTAAAATAACAACATATGGGACATTTAAAAGTCACCATTCATTCTCATAGAAAGGACCAGTGCCCAGGAGTTTTTGATTCTGGGTGTTATTTTGGCCACCCCTAACCCTTCACCAGAGGACAGTCCCATAACCTCAGTGTCTTAAACAACCCAGATAGTACAGGGCATATGGTGAAATCGCTTGTGACAGGAAACTCCCCATCTACCAAATTATAACTACAGAATATCATTCAAATGTTGTACTATTGAAACATAGAGTTCCATTGATGCATCATGAGTTCCTCAGTAGAACAGCCAATGGGGCCAGACAGCAAACAGCCAACGGGGCCAGACAGCAAACAGCCAACGGGGCCAGACAGCAAACAGCCAACGGGGCCAGACAGCAAACAGCCAACGGGGCCAGACAGCGAACAGCCAACGGGACCAGACAGCAAACAGCCAACGGGGCCAGACAGCGAACAGCCAACGGGGCCAGACAGCGAACAGCCAACGGGGCCAGACAGCAAACAGCCAACGGGGCCAGACAGCGAACAGCCAACGGGGCCAGACAGCGAACAGCCAACGGGGCCAGACAGCGAACAGCCAACGGGGCCAGACAGCGAACAGCCAACGGGGCCAGACAGCGAACAGCCAACGGGGCCAGACAGCGAACAGCGAACGGGGCCAGACAGCGAACAGCCAACGGGGCCAGACAGCGAACAGCCAACGGGGCCAGACAGCAAACAGACAGCAAACAGCCAACGGGGCCAGACAGCAAACAGCCAACGGGCCAGACAGCAAACAGCCAACGGGCCAGACAGCAAACAGCCAACGGGGCCAGACAGCAAACAGCCAACGGGGCCAGACAGCGAACAGCCAACGGGGCCAGACAGCGAACAGCCAACGGGGCCAGACAGCGAACAGCCAACGGGGCCAGACAGCAAACAGCCAACGGGGCCAGACAGCAAACAGCCAACGGGGCCAGACAGCAAACAGCCAACGGGGCCAGACAGCAAATAGCCAATGGAGTCAGACAGCAAACAGCCAACGGGGCCAGACAGCAAACAGCCAACGGGGCCAGACAGCGAACAGCCAACGGGGCCAGACAGCAAACAGCCAACGGGGCCAGACAGCAAACAGCCAACGGGGCCAGACAGCAAACAGCCAACGGGGCCAGACAGCAAACAGCCAACGGGGCCAGACAGCAAACAGCCAACGGGGCCAGACAGCAAACAGCCAACGGGGCCAGACAGCAAACAGACAGCAAACAGCCAACGGGGCCAGACAGCAAACAGCCAACGGGGCCAGACAGCAAACAGCCAACGGGGCCAGACAGCGAACAGCCAACGGGGCCAGACAGCGAACAGCCAACGGGGCCAGACAGCGAACATCCAACGGGGCCAGACAGCGAACATCCAACGAGGCCAGACAGCGAACAGCCAACGGGGCCAGACAGCGAACAGCCAACGGGGCCAGACAGCGAACAGCCAACGGGGCCAGACAGCGAACAGCCAACGGGGCCAGACAGCAAACAGACAGCAAACAGCCAACGGGGCCAGACAGCAAACAGCCAACGGGCCAGACAGCAAACAGCCAACGGGCCAGACAGCAAACAGCCAACGGGGCCAGACAGCAAACAGCCAACGGGGCCAGACAGCGAACAGCCAACGGGGCCAGACAGCGAACAGCCAACGGGGCCAGACAGCGAACAGCCAACGGGGCCAGACAGCAAACAGCCAACGGGGCCAGACAGCAAACAGCCAACGGGGCCAGACAGCAAACAGCCAACGGGGCCAGACAGCAAATAGCCAATGGAGTCAGACAGCAAACAGCCAACGGGGCCAGACAGCAAACAGCCAACGGGGCCAGACAGCGAACAGCCAACGGGGCCAGACAGCAAACAGCCAACGGGGCCAGACAGCAAACAGCCAACGGGGCCAGACAGCAAACAGCCAACGGGGCCAGACAGCAAACAGCCAACGGGGCCAGACAGCAAACAGCCAACGGGGCCAGACAGCAAACAGCCAACGGGGCCAGACAGCGAACAGCCAACGGGGCCAGACAGCAAACAGACAGCAAACAGCCAACGGGGCCAGACAGCAAACAGCCAACGGGCCAGACAGCAAACAGCCAACGGGGCCAGACAGCAAACAGCCAACGGGGCCAGACAGCGAACAGCCAACGGGGCCAGACAGCGAACATCCAACGGGGCCAGACAGCGAACATCCAACGGGGCCAGACAGCGAACATCCAACGGGGCCAGACAGCGAACATCCAACGGGGCCAGACAGCGAACAGCCAACGGGGCCAGACAGCAAACAGCCAACGGGGCCAGACAGCGAACAGCCAACGGGGCCAGACAGCGAACAGCCAACGGGGTCAGACAGCAAACAGCCAACGGGGCCAGACAGCAAACAGCCAACGGGGCCAGACAGCAAATAGCCAACGGGGCCAGACAGCAAATAGCCAACGGGGCCAGACAGCGAACAGCCAACGGGGCCAGACAGCAAACAGCCAACGGAGCCAGACAGCGAACAGCCAACGAGGCCAGACAGCGAACAGCCAACGGGGCCAGACAGCGAACAGCCAACGAGGCCAGACAGCAAACAGCCAACGGGGCCAGACAGCAAACAGCCAACGGGGCCAGACAGCAAACAGCCAACGGGGCCAGACAGCGAACAGCCAACGGGGCCAGACAGCGAACAGCCAACGGGGCCAGACAGCAAACAGCCAACGGGGCCAGACAGCGAACAGCCAACGGGGCCAGACAGCGAACAGCCAACGGGGTCAGACAGCAAACAGCCAACGGGGCCAGACAGCAAACAGCCAACGGGGCCAGACAGCAAACAGCCAACGGGGCCAGACAGCGAACAGCCAAAGGGGTCAGACAGCTGTTGCTCAACTTTATCTGTTTTTTGTTGTTGTTGTTGTTGTGATGTTATATTTTTGCGTTTTGATCTTTAAATCAAAACATCGCTCGCTATGACTAATATGAATTATATAGTTGTAGATTAATTCAAATCAAACGTGCTTATTAATAGTCAGAATGTTGACCTTGCGTCTCCATATGTGAACTTCATGTAAATACAACTGGTTTTATATCTGGAACTGTCTTTGTTTGTATCTAATCAAAACTCTGTTGACATAATCAAGCCCTTTCGTTGATTATTCAGGAGGATGCGTCGACAGAAACCAAGACGGATCCGGATTAAAAACCACGTCGGTAGCAGCGGTTGACATGACGTTTCCATATGTAGACGTAAAGTCAATATTCAGCATTTTGTTCCTGCACTGAATGTCCGTCAACAGTTTTAGTTCAACAGGAGGAAATGAAATGTTCCGGTGTTAGTTTCACTAACGGGTCCCTTCAAAACAAAAACTGTCTAATTTCAAAAAGAAACATTTCCAAAGATTCAGGCTTCTATTTAAAGAGTCAATAACAGAAACCAACACAGTCATATCTGAACCTGTTGTTATTTTATTAAACTAGGCAAGTCAGTTAAGAACTAATTATTATTTATAATGACGACCTAGGAACAGTGGGTTAACTGCCTTATTCAGGGGCAGAACGACAGTTTTGTACCTTGTTAGTTTGGGGAACCGATCTGGCAACTACTAACCCACCGCTCTAACCACTAGGCTACCTGCCGTTATTTATCAGGAATCCATTTTACAACTAAAATAACAACCTTTGCACTTACATGTGCTGTAAGGTCTACACCTGCTGTATTCGGCGCATGTGACAAATCAAATTTGATTTACATTAGTCTACAACTATATAACTAATATTAGTCATTGCAGGCTATCTTTTGATTTAAAGATCAAACGCAAAAATATAACATCACAAAAAAAGATACAATTGAGCAATCAACATGCACTAAAACTATATATTTTTTTGTTGCCAAAAGTAAATCTATCATGATTTGCGATGGATCACTGTAATTCTACAACATGTATGCGATAATTTAGCCTAGAATGTAACTCACCTTCGTGCCATAGTTAGTTCTTCAGTGAGTAAAGTAACTTCCGACCTCGCATCCCTTCCTCAGCAATAAACAGTTTGCATGAAGACGGTTATCTGAGCTGTCTGCCAAAAAGCCCCTGTGGGGTTTGTCCAATAACATGACAGGAAGATCAACCGCGTCTGGGCGGGGCGTGGGGGCGGGGCGTCTGGGCGGGGCGTGGGGGCGGGACGTCTGGGCGGGGCGGGGCGTGAGGGCGTGATGTCTGGGCGGGGCGTGGGGCGGGGCTTGCACATTTTACACCATTCCATTGGTCCTGAAGTGAAATCTCCATCTTCCCTGTGCACCAGGTATTGGGGGAATTTGATTATGCTGATCCGCGGGGAAAGAAACGGTGAGGGAGGAGCACCTTTCAAAGCAAACAGTCATCTGCACTGCTCATGTTATCAACAAGGCATGGTGCATTTTTCAGCAACAAATATAACTTCTCTTTTACATAAAATACATATTTTTTATTTCAAACTAGTGTTCCTTTGGAAAGCAGATAAAGCATTTTTATCAAAAGTAATGACTTTAGCGTGACAACAGAATCCTACTCATTAGTCCACGTGCTTAATTACGACACTTTTGTGTTGAACCGACTTTTGTTTCGAGACGACTTCACCGTGGGCTTTGAATGGGACACCTGGCTCAACCGAATCCGCTCCCTGCAGAACGGATAGGCCTGATCACGTGACACCGTTCGGATAGAGGAGAAACGGCTGTTTCATTTATTTAATTTCACCTTTATTTGTGAGAGGAGATGCTCTCCGCTTTAACAGCAGGTACAAATCAATTCAATTCAAGGGCTTTATTGGCATGGGAAACATGTTTACATTGCCAAAGCAAGTGAAATAGATAAACAAAAGTGAAAGTAAACAATACAAAATGAACAGTAAACATTACACTCACAAAAAATCCAAAGGAATAGAGACATTTAAAATGTCATATTATTTCTATATACAGTGTTGTAACAATGTGCAAATGGTTAAAGTACAAAATGGAAAATAAATCAATTTTACAATGGTGTTTGTTCTTCACTGGTTGCCCTTTTCTTGAGGCAACAGTTCACAAATATTGCTGCTGTGATGCACACTATGGTATTTCACCCAGTAGATATGGGAGTTTATCAAAATTGGGTTTGTTTTCAAATTCTTTGTGGATCTGTGTAATCTGAGGGAAATATGTGTCTCTAATATGGTCATACATTTGGCAGGAGGTTAGGAAGTGCAGCTCAGTAAGATTTCCTTAATTTTGAGTTAGTCGCGGTGGTCAGTTATTCTGCCACTGTGGACTCTCTGTTTAAGGCCAAATAACATTCTAGTTTGCTCTGTTTTTTTGGTTAATTCTTTCCAATGTGTCAAGTAATTATCTTTTTGTTTTCTCATGATTTGGTTGGGTCTAATTGTGTTGCTGTCCTGGGGCTCTGTGGGGTCTGTTTGTGTTTGTGAACAGAGCCCCAGGACCAGTTTGCTTAGGGGACTCTTCTCCAGGTTCATCTCTCTGTAGGTGATGGCTTTGTTATGGAAGGTTTGGGAATCGCTTCCTTTTAGGTGGTTGTAGAATTTAACGGCTCTTTTCTGGATTTTGACAATTAGCGGGTATCGGCCTAATTCTGCTCTGCATGCATTATTTGGTGTTTTACATTGTACATAGAGTCTCAATTTGGTGTTTGTCCCATTTTGTGAATTCGTGTTTGGTGAGCGGACCCCAGACCTCACAACCATAAAGGGCAATGGGTTCAATAACTGATTCAAGTATTTTTAGCCAGATCCTAATTGGTATGTTGAAATTTATGTTCCTTTTGATGGTGTAGAATGCCCTTCTTGCCTTGTCTTTCAGATCGTTCACAGCTTTGTGGAAGTTACCTGTGGCGCTGATGTTTAGGCCGAGGTATGTATAGTTTGTGTGCTCTAGGGCAGGTATTCCCCCACAGGGGTACGCACAATAAAAATATGATTCACATTTATTTTTTAAAACAACATATTTTTTTGTATTTTTTTTATTAAAACAGGTATTCTTCTTCACATTTATAGCTGATTGACCAGTGTCTGCAGCCTGTTAGCATGATGCATTCTGGGCGTTTTAAGGAGACGAGGAGCAGCTATTCTTGGTGCTGTGTGTGTGTGTGTGTGTGTCCGTCCGTAAAGCATGCTGCTATTGTAGGAGAAAATTCATGACTATGGGTGATTTTCCAGTATCTAGACTGTTCTCCCAGAAGTACTAAGCAGAATCAACATAAGGTTAATTAATAGACAAGCAGAATAAAGGCTGAGCTCAGGTGAATGAACAGAGCTGGATCAACATGGAGTTAATCACTAGACATGTAAAAACAAGAACGTAAGCAGGAAATGTATGTCTGTGCTGTTATTGGCCTGAGGGAGTCGTTACCTGGTCCTGTGACTAGCTTTAGGGCATGTAGTTGTATTGTATACAGTTGAAGTCGGAAGTTTACATACACTTAGGTTGGAGTCATTAAAACTCGTTTTTCAACCACTCCACACATTTCTTGTTAAATCAAATCAACTCAAATCAAATTTATTTATATAGCCCTTCGTACATCAGCTGAAATCTCAAAGTGCTGTACAGAAACCCAGCCTAAAACCCCAAACAGCAAGCAATGCATGTGAAAGAAGCACGGTGGCTGGGAAAAACTCCCTAGGAAAAACTCCTGAGAAAGGCCAAAAACCTAGGAAGAAACCTAGAGAGGAACCAGGCTATGAGGGGTGGCCAGTCCTCTTCTGGCTGTGCCGGGTGGATATTATAACAGAACATGGTAAAGATGTTAAAATGTTCGTAAATGACCAGCATGGTCAAATAATAATAATCATAGTAGTTGTCGAGGGTGCAACAAGCACGTCCGGTGAACAGGTCAGGGTTCCGTAGCCGCAGGCAGAACAGTTGAAACTGGAGCAGCAGCATGGCCAGGTGGACTGGGGACAGCAAGGAGTCATCATGCCAGGTAGTCCTGAGGCATGGTCCTAGGGCTCAGGTCCTCCGAGAGAAAGAAAGAAAGAAAGAGAGAATTAGAGAGAGCATATTTACATTCACACAGGACACCGAATAAGACAAGAGAATACTCCAGATGTAACAGACTGACCCTAGCCCCCCGACACATAAACTACTGCAGCATAAATACTGGAGGCTGAGACAGGAGGGATCAGAAGACACTGTGGCCCCATCCAATGATACCCCCGGACAGGGCCAAACAGGCAGGATATAACTCCACCCACTTTGCCAAAGCACAGCCCCCACACCACTAGAGGGATATCTACAACCACCAACTTACCGTCCGAAGACAAGGCCGAGTATAGCCCACAAAGATCTCCGCCACGGCACAACCCAAGGGGGGGCGCCAACCCAGACAGGAAGACCACGTCAGTGGCTCAACCTACTCAAGTGACGCACCCCTCCCATGGACGGCATGGAAGAACACCAGTAAGTCAGTGACTCAGCCCCTGTAAAAGGGTTAGAGGCAGAGAATCCCAGTGGGAAGAGGGGAACCGACAAGGCAGAGACAGCAAGGGCGGTTCGTTGCTCCAGCCTTTCCGTTCACCTTCACACTCCTGGGCCAGACTATACTTAATCATAGGACCTACTGAAGAGATAAGTCTTCAGTAAAGACTTAAAGGTTGAGACTGAGTCTGCGTCTCTCACATGGGTAGGCAGACCATTCCATAAAAATGGAGCTCTATAGGAGAAAGCCCTACCTCCAGCCGTTTGCTTAGAAATTCTAGGGACAATTAGGAGGCCTGCGTCTTGTGACCATAGCGTACGTGTAGGTATGTACGGCAGGACCAAATCGGAAAGATAGGTAGGAGCAAGCCCATGTAATGCTTTGTAGGTTAGCAGTAAAACCTTGAAATCAGCCCTTGCCTTAACAGGAAGCCAGTGTAGGGAGGCTAGCACTGGAGTAATATGATCACATTTTTTGGTTCTAGTCAGGATTCTAGCAGCCGTATTTAGCACTAACTGAAGTTTGTTTAGTGCTTTATCCGGGTAGCCGGAAAGTAGAGCATTGCAGTAGTCGAGCCTAGAAGTAACAAAAGCATGGATTAATTTTTCTGCGTCATTTTTGGACAGAAAGTTTCTGATTTTTGCAATGTTACGTAGATGGAAAAAAGCTGTCCTTGAAGCAGTCTTGATATGTTCTTCAAAAGAGAGATCAGGGTCCAGAGTAACGCCGAGGTCCTTCACAGTTTTATTTGAGACGACTGTACAACCATCCAGATTAATTGTCAGATTCAACAGAAGATCTCTTTGTTTCTTGGGACCTAGAACAAGCATCTCTGTTTTGTCCGAGTTTAAAAGTAGAACATTTAAAAGTAGAAAAAAGTAGAAAAAGTAGAAAAAAGTAGAAAAAAGTTAACAAACTATAGTTTTGGCAAGTCGGTTAGGACATCTACTTTGTTCATGACACAAGTAATTTTTCCAACAATTGTTTACAGACAGAATATTTCACTTATAATTCACTGTATCACAATTCCAGTGGGTCAGAAGTTTACATACACTAAGTTGACTGTGCCTTTAAACAGCTTGGAAAATTCCAGAAAATGATGTCATGGCTTTAGAAGCTTCTGATAGGCTAATTGACATCATTTGAGTCAATTGGAAGTGTACCTGTGGATGTATTTCAAGGCCTACTTTCAAACTCAGTGCCTCTTTGCTTGACATCATGGGAAAATCAAAAAGAAATCAGCCAAGACCTCAGAAAAAAATTGTAGACCTCCACATGTCTGGTTCATCTTTGGGAACAATTTTCAAACGTCTGAAGATACCATGTTCATCTGTACAAACAATAATAAGCAAGTATAAACACCATGGGACAACGCAGCCGTCATACCGCTCAGGAAGGAGACGCATTCGTACTTTGGTGCGAAAAGTGCAAATCAATCCCAGAACAACAGCAAAGAACCTTGTGAAGATGCTGGAGGAAATAGGTACAAAAGTATCTATATCCACAGTAAAACGAGTCCTATATCGACATAACCTGAAAGGCCGCTCAGCAAGGAAGAAGCCACTGCTCCAAAACCTCCATTAAAAAAAGCCAGACTACGGTTTGTAACTGCACATGGGGACAAAGATCGTACTTTTTGGAGAAATGTCCTCTGGTCTGATGAACAAAAATAGAACTGTTTGGCCATAATGACCATTGTTATGTTTGGAGGAAAAATGGGGAGGCTTGCAAGCTGAAGAACACCATCCCAACCATGAAGCAGAGGGGGGAGGGAGGGAGGGAGGGAGGGAGGGAGGGAGGGGGAGAGAAAGAGACCAATGCTCCAGGCAGGGGGAGGCAGTATGGCCAGACACAAACTGTATCAAGCTTCATTGGGAATCTATACAGACCGCTAGTCAATTCCTGTTTCCCAAAACCCTTATTGCAACATGAGTTGAATAAGACGTTATCATATGTTTTCTTTAACGGGACACGTGACACGTCCACCGTTATGTTTGCTGATGAAGCAAAGTGTGAAATAAACATATTGACACTGTTTGACATTGTTGACCTACTGACAACAGTAAGGAATTTACATTATCAAGATCCTAAGACCTGATATCTGACCTAAATACACCTCCACCTTGTTGTTTGCTGATGCAGCAACTTTCAGGTTTGAACTAAAAAGACACTGGACTGGTGACCTCCATCTTGACCAGTGAGAATACAGCGACACATCAGGACTGGTGACCTCCATCTTGACCAGTGAGAATACAGAGACACATCAGGACCGGTGACCTCCATCTTGACCAGTGAGAATACAGAGACACATCAGGACTGGTGACCTCCATCTTGACCAGTGAGAATACAGAGACACATCAGGACCGGTGACCTCCATCTTGACCAGTGAGAAAACAGAGACACATCAGCGGTTATGTTTAGTAGGTACAAAACGGGAGATAACATTTTTTTTAAATGAAGTGAAACAGTAACCTGGTCCTAATCTCGTGTTGCCATACCAACGTCACATCATTGTCACGCCTCCCTTGGAGGTCTTGGAGAACGTTGCATTGTAAAAACAGTTTGAATGGTCTGCTGGTTCCCAGCGACAAGATTTTGATTGGATGTTACATTTCAAACCTCCCCCACACGTACCCATTGAAGTGGGTGGTACGAGTTATGTTTGTCACTGTTTTCTGACCGGGCAGGATAGTTTTTGTAGGAAGTTTTTCCGTATGCTAGCTAGTTGGCAACATTGCAGAAAATGGAAGAAAACCTGGAGGAAAAAGGTCCTTGTGTTTATCAGAAGTGTGCTCTATACAAAAAAATAGACATTCGTCAAGATATTCTGATGGAGTTTGAATTTCCCGGCCGTTGCTGTCACTGTCAAGCCGAACATGTTCTGTTACAAAACGGTTTGCTACATTGTGTCCTACTGAACACGACCCCGGAGAGACAGACAGCAATACAGTATGTGAAGGGAGTAGGTTTGGGTGGTATACTGTATATACCAGGTGAAGGGAGCAGGTTTGGGTGATATACTGTATATACCAGGTGAAGGGAGTAGGTTTGGGTGGTATACTGTATATACCAGGTGAAGGGAGTAGGTTTGGGTGGTATACTGTATATACCAGGTGAAGGGAGCAGGTTTGGGTGGTATACTGTATATACCAGGTGAAGGGAGTAGGTTTGGGTGGTATACTGTATATACCAGGTGAAGGGAGTAAGTTTGGGTGGTATACTGTATATACCAGGTGAAGGGAGCAGGTTTGGGTGGTACTGTATATACCAGGTGAAGGGAGTAGGTTTGGGTGGTATACTGTGTATACCAGGTGAAGGGAGCAGGTTTGGGTGGTATACTGTATAAACCAGGTGAAGGGAATAGATTTGGGTGGTATACTGTGTATACCAGGTTTTGGTGGTATACTGTGTATACCAGGTGAAGGGAGCAGGTTTGGGTGGTATACTGTGTATACCAGGTGAAGGGAGCAGGTTTGGGTGGTATACTGTATATACCAGGTGAAGGGAGCAGGTTTGGGTGGTATACTGTATATACCAGGTGAAGGGAGTAGGTTTGGGTGGTATACTGTATATACCAGGTGAAGGGAGCAGGTTTGGGTGGTATACTGTGTATACCAGGTGAAGGGAGTATTTCCTTGCGTTTTTTTTCTCCTCCCCCCTCTTCTCTGAGCAGAGCAGGCCCGTTGCCCTAGCGACTCGACACACAGTGTGTACACATGCTGTTCCAGAGCCTGTTACAGTTCTTCCTTCAGACAAGCATGCATCCAAAACTTTGTTCATTTGCACAATGTCTCTCCTTCACATTCGCTTGTAAATGTCTAAACTCACCAACAATGACATTCGGTTGCTCCTACCTACCTTTATGAGCTGGACTGCCTGTCTTTGCAATTCATTTATTTTTCTTTGCGCTCGTTTCCATATTTAGCCAGCAGCCTCCATGAAAATTTGCATTACTTGTGCAAATTTTGTTACCATGGAGAGAGAGGTGGAGAGGAAGACAGGATACAGAGAGAAGTAGACAGTGTGGGAGGTGTAGAGAGACACAGTGAGGGAGGTGTAGAGAGACACAGTGAGGGAGGTGTAGAGAGACACAGTGAGGGAGGTGTAGAGACACAGTGAGGGAGAGGTAGAGAGAAACAGTGTGGGAGGTGTAGAGACACAGTGAGGGATGTGTAGAGAGACACAGTGAGGGAGGTGTAGAGACACAGTGAGGGATGTGTAGAGACACAGTGAGGGAGGTGTAGAGACACAGTGAGGGAGATGTAGAGAGACACAGTGAGGGAGGTGTAGAGACACAGTGAGGGAGGTGTAGAGACACAGTGAGGGAGGTGTAGAGAGACACAGTGAGGGAGGTGTAGAGAGACACAGTGAGGGAGGTGTAGAGAGACACAGTGAGGGAGTAGTAGAGAGACAGTGAGGGAGGTGTAGAGAGACACAGTTAGGGAGGTGGAAAGACACAGTGAGGGAGGTGTAGAGACACAGTGAGAGAGATGTAGAGAGACACAGTTAGGGAGGTGGAAAGACACAGTGAGGGAGTAGTGAAGGCGTAGTCTCATGTTTTCTGGGTCTCTGTGTTTTTGGTTGGATAGGTTTCTCAATTTCTTTCTTAGGTTTTTTGCATTCTTCATCAAACCATTTGCCATTGTTGTTAATTTTCTTAGGTTGTCCGCTTGAAATTTTTTGATTTGATAAGGAAGCTGAGAGGTAAAATATACCGTTTAGGTTTTCTACAGCCAAGTTTACACCTTCACTATTACAGTGAAACATTTTGTCCAGGAAGTTGTCTAAAAGGGATTGAATTTGTTGTTGCCTAATTGTTTTTTGGTTTCCACACTACTTTCCTTCCATCTATAGCATTTCTTAATATTATTCAGCTCCTTTGGCTTTGGTGCCTCATGATTGAGCATAACTCTGTGATTTTGCTGTGATCTGATAGGGCTGTCAGTGGGCTGACTGTAAACGCTCTGAGAGACTCTGGGTTGAGGTCAGTGATAAAGTAGTCTACAGTACTACTGCCAAGAGATGAGATATAGGTGTACCTACCATAGGACTCCCCTCGAAGCCTACCATTGACTATGTACATACCCAGCATGCGACAGAGCTTCAGGAGTTATTGTTGGTTATGTTGTCGTAGTACCAATGTAACAGTTTTGTTTCCGTCCCTCTCCTCGCCCCAACCTGGGCTCGAACCAGGGACCCTCTGCACACATCAACAACTGACACCCCACGAAGCATCGTTACCCATCGCGCCACAAAAGCTGCAGCCCTTGCAACACAAGGGGAACAACTACTTCAAGGTCTCAGAGCGAGTTACGTCACCGATTGAAACGCTATTAGCGCGCACCCCGCTAACTAGCTAGCTGTTTCACACCGGTTACACCTAGGGGGGCTTATGGGGGAGAGAATGCGGTCACCTCCAGGTAGGTGTTTGTCCCCCTGTGTGCTGAGGGTGTCAGGTTCTTGTCCAGTTCTGGTATTTAGGTCGCCACAGACTAGTACATGTCCCTGGGCCTGGAAATTATCGATCTCCCCCTCTAGGATGGAGAAGCTGTCTTCATTAAAGTATGGGGATTCTAGTGGGGGGATATAGGTAGGATGGAGAAGCTGTCTTCATTAAAGTACAGGGATTCTAGTGGGGGATATAGGTAGCACACAGGAGGACATTATTCTCTGTTGAGATCATTTCCTTTTGAATTTCTAGCCAGATGTAAAATGTTCCTGTTTTGACTAATTTAATAGAGTGAGTTAGGTCTGCTCTATACCAAATTAGCATACCGCCTGAGTCTCTTCCAGGTTTCACACCTGGTAGTTTGGTGGATGGGACTACCAGCTCTCTGTAACCTAGAGGGCAACCAGTGGGTCCGTCTCCTCTATACCACCTGGTAGTGTGGTGGATGGGACTACCAGCTCTCTGTAACCTAGAGGACAACCAGTGGGTCCGTCTCCTCTATACCACCCACCTGGTAGTTTGGTGGATGGGACTACCAGCTCTCTGTAACCTAGAGGGCAACCAGTGGGTCCGTCTCCTCTATACCACCTGGTAGTGTGGTGGATGGGACTACCAGCTCTCTGTAACCTAGAGGACAACCAGTGGGTCCGTCTCCTCTATACCACCCACCTGGTAGTTTGGTGGATGGGACTACCAGCTCTCTGTAACCTAGAGGGCAACCAGTGGGTCTGTTTCCTGTAGGATGACAATGTCTGTATTTCTGATTTCTTTGATGAAGTCCAGGTTCCTGCTCTTTAGACCAAAGGCAGATGACCTCAGACCATGTATATTCCAGGATGAGATAGTAAAGCTTTGTGTTCCATAGTGTCTAGTGTTTTGGTGTGGTTTAGGCCCCGGACCATCACAGTGAGCAGAGCATGTTGAGTATCTGATACATACCCCATAGACACATACCTGAGAAGGGCTCCTCATTGTATTCAAAATGGTCAGGGGTAGGCTTAGGCCCCCAGAGCCTTCATACCTGGCCCAGTGGGGAATCAACAAGCAGTCTGTACTTCACAGAGCCTTGGAAGTTACCGTTTTCTTTTTCAATCACTTTGGTACAATTTTCACAAGTATGTGTTTCAGCTCATGTTTCAAAACTCTAAAAGCACATTTTCAATTGACTGAGTCACAGCAAACAAATTCACAAAGTCACTTGTTCACTGCACCAAATCACTTTCAATTAGGATACATATTCTATCTAATTATCTGCTTTTCAAAATGCAATATTCACTTTGCTTTTGATATGATTTTCTAGTCATGTTAACAATACAATTAACTATCACTTTAATCAAACTGGTCAAAACTGATAAATACTAAACCAAAATTATATAGTGCCTAGTTACCGTATATAGTTTGATAATTGCTGAACACTGTAAACGTCTTATTTTACTCGTCATGAATATATACATTTGGCATCTATTTCTGTTTATATTTTACATTTCAGTCATTTAGAAGATGCTCTTATCCAGAGCGACTTACAGAATAAGTTAGGGTTAAGTGCCTTGCTCAAGGAAACCAAATAATATGAGCAGTTTGATTGGGGCGGCAGCGTAGCCTAGTGGTTAGAGTGGAGGGGCGGCAGCGTAGCCTAGTGGTTAGAGTGGAGGGGCGGCAGCGTAGCCTAGTGGTTAGAGTGGAGGGTCAGCAGCTAGCCTAGTGGTTAGAGTGGAAGGGCGGCAGCTAGCCTAGTGGTTAGAGTGGAGGGGTGGCAGCTAGACTAGTGGTTAGAGTGTTTAGGGGCGTCAGCTAGACTAGTGGTTAGAGTGGAGGGGCGTCAAGTAGCCTAGTGGTTAGAGTGGAGGGTCGGCAGCTAGACTAGTGGTTAGAGTGGAGGGGCGTCAGGTAGCCTAGTGGTTAGAGCGTTGGGCCAGTAACTGAAAAACTGTTAGATCAAATCCCCGAGCTGACAAGGTACAAATCTGTTGTTCTGCCCCTGAACAAGGCAGTTAACCCACTGTTCCTAGGCAGTTATTGTAAATAAGAATTTGTTCTTAACTGACTTGCCTAGTTAAATAAAACTATATGGATGTGTCTGTAAATGCCACATCATCATTCTCCATCAGCCAGTGTGCTTCAATAGGACAAAGTGTGCTACCATTTTGAATGGTAGTGTACAATATTGTTAGGATTGAACTGGCTATTTGTTTGCATAGCCTATATAATATAACGGAGAAGCTATGCTACAATATTAAGTATATAAACTATGGATAAGTCAACTGCTGAAGACAAGAACTACACCCGGCAACAGGAAGTGCGTCACTAGGCTGGGACCAGCCTGCACTCCGACGATAGGATGAGTAAGTTTAAACCATGCTCATCCTCCCTCTGACAGGCCAGCAGTGAGCGGGAACTATCTCTGTCAGAGTATTTAAGGATGAATAAAGGATATGTCTCTGTCTGCCCTGCGTGGTGTTACAGTGAGACCGTATATACGAACATCATATTTTCCATTTGTACTATCATTCTATTTAATTAAAGATTCATCCACCTCTGGCCTGCTCGCCTCCCTACCTCTGAGGAAGTACAGTTCCCGCTCAGCCCAGTCAAAACTGTTCGCTGCTCTGGCACCCCAATGGTGGAACAAGCTCCCTCACGACGCCAGGACAGCGGAGTCAATCACCACCTTCCGGAGACACCTGAAACCCCACCTTTTTAAGGAATACCTGGGATAGGATAAAGTAATCCTTCTAACCCCCCCCCCCCTAAAATAAGGATATAGATGTACTATTGTAAAGTGGTTGTTCCACTGGATATCTTAAGGTGAATGCACCAATTTGTAAGTCGCTCTGGATAAGAGCGTCTGCTAAATGACGTAAATGTAAATGTAAAATCATATTTTCCATTTGTACTATCATTCTATTTACTTAAAGATGAATTAAATAACCTTTGCAAAACTAAGTTGCATGGTTTGTTTATATCCAAATAACAGATTCGATTTACGCAACCCGACAATATACTGCTGAAATACCAGGGTTGTTTCTAACAATATATTCCACTCATTGTCTGAATTTCATTCATACACTGTAAGCGAAGAGACAGGCAATACTGTGTAAGTTAAGTCATATATAAAAAGGTGCTCTTGGACAATGTTGCATGGGGCAGAAATGGAATACAACACTGCTACGTTTTTAAAAGTAGCCAACTGTTTTACAATGCCTGTCACGACTTCCGCCGAAGTCGGTCCCTCTCCTTGTTCGGGCGGCGTTCGGCGGTCGACGTCACCGGTCTCCTAGCCATCACCGATCCACTTTTCATTTTCCGTTTGTTTTGTCTTTGTTTTCTACACACCTGGTTTCAATTCATGTTCCTTATTTAACCCTCTGTTTTCCCCCATGGTTTTTGTGAGTGATTGTTTTATTGTAAGTTCGGTCCGTTGTTTGTGGGCTTGGTATTACTTCATGTATTTGTAAATTTTGAGTAAAGTTCATTGTGTTACTCATCTCGGCTGTCCTGCGCCTGACTCCTCTGTACCAGCTACACCCAAGAACCGTACAATGCCCCTATTTCTGATGATTGTTTAACCTCTACGGGCCACGGGGGCAGTATTGAGAATTTTGAAAAAAATATGTGCCCATTTTTAACTGCCTCCTACACCAACTCAGAAGCTAGGATATGCATATTATTAACACATTCGGATAGAAAACACTCTGAATTTTCTAAAACAGTTTGAATGGTGTCTGTAAGTATAACAAAACTCATATTGCAGGCAAAAACCTGTGAAAAATAGATTTAAAAAAATGAGAATTTTGTGACTGTACTATTTAGTGTCATTGTTTTAAAGATACCACAGTGAGAAAGGATTCAGTTCGCAACTCCTACTGCTTCCACTAGATGTCAACGATCTTTAGAAAGTTGTTTGAAGCATCTGTGATGAATACAGACCGAATTAGAAAGCTTACAAGTTGACACGTCATCACTTCATTTTTTGCGCCTGCGCATGAATCTGAGAAGAGTGTCTTTGTCATAATCGTTTATTCTAGACACTTGATAGGTTGTGTGAAAATATTACTGATGTTTACTGATGTTTCACGTTAAAAATGGACCAAAAGATTAATGCTAAACAACGTTTGACATGTTTGAACAAACATAAATAGATTATTTACTAGGTTTTTTTTAGCTTTTCGGCGTGACTTTACACTACCCACCTCATTTTGTGGGAGCCTACTGAACGCTAACTATTTGGACATAAATTATGAACTTTATCAAAAGAAACCACGTTTGTTCTGGACCTGGGATCGCTGGCAGCGCCTTCTGATGGAGATAATCAAAGGTAAGGGGATATCTAGAATGTTATTATCGATATTAGATGATGCTAATGCTAACGGTATAGCTTAGCTTAGCTTATAGCTTAGCTTATGTTGTTAGCATAGTACCCAGTTTATAGCAAAATGTGATTTCCCAGTAAAGTTATTTTGAGATCTGGCCATTCGGTAGCAATTACGAGATGATAATATATTATTCTTTGAATGACAATATTATAATTTACCAATGTTTTCGAATAGTAATTCCGTGATTTGTAATGCTGGATTCACTGGGAGCATTCGAGCCGAAAAAAATTCTGAATTTCACCGTGACTGTAAATGCTGTTTTTGGATATAAATATGAACTTGATGGAACTAAAAATGCATGTATTGTCTAACATAATGTCCTATGAGTGTCATCTGATGCAGATTGTCAAAGGTAAGTGCATAATTCTAGCTAGTTTTCTGTCTGTTGATGCCCTTCTTTGAATTGGCTAAACATTACACGCAGCTATTGTCAATGTACTCTCCTCACATAACCTAACTTTATGCATTCTCCGTAAAGCCTCTGAAAATCGGACAGCGTGGTTAGATTTAGGAGATATATCTTTCAAATGGAGGAAAATAGTTGATTATTTGATTATTTGAAATGATTACTCTTGCAGTTTTGAATTCCCCGCCATGGTCACATGACAATGAATCCCAATACCGGGATAAGATCCTGCCCCCTGGCCTCAACAGGTTTTAAGGATAATGAAAATGTAACTGACATATTTCTGAACATGTTCACAAACTGCCATTGGGATACAAATTAGGAAAACTGTCACACCCTGATCTGTTTCACCTGTCTTTGTGCTCGTCTCCACCCCCCTCCAGGTGTCGCCCATCTTCCCATTACCCCCCTGTGTATTTATACCTGTGTTCTCTGTTTGTCTGTTGCCAGTTGGTCTTCCTTTTTCTCAAGTTCTGTTTCCTAGTTTTCCCGGTTCTGACTATTCTGCCTGTCCTGACCCCCAGAGCCTGCCTGCCGTCCTGTACCTACCTGACTCTGATCACGAACCCCTGCCTGTCCTCCACCTGCCCTTTGCCTGCCCCGCGTTTACAATAAGTATGAGATCTGTACTATCTGCAGCTGGGTCATATCCTGAGTCGTGATAGAAAACCATTTGGCAAATCTGTACCTGCCTGATTAAATGGTAGTTAAAATGCCTAAATGGTGAGCCTATGATGATGCATTGGATGGATTGTCCATCACTAGTCAATTGTTGATGTTTTTTCAGGGCCTTTACTACCGAACAAACATTCAGACAAAACACAAAAGTCGTAATACAATGTGCATTCAAATTATTCCACACATAGAACAGGTATATGCACTGTCATGACTGGCCTGCTCAGGTCATGTTTTCCATGGACGACAATCCTACAGAGAGATCTCTCACCCACCAGAGGGAAAGAGATCGAGAGGTATGAAGATGGGGGGGTTTTATGACACCTCACGCAGCAGACAAAATTCCTTTGTCCTCTCACTATGGAGAATCGGCCTCAGAACATTAACATGCAATAAATGTACTTTGGGAAAATAGGTTTCGTCTGCCACAATGATGGTAATGAAGATAGATGGAATATGAAAATTAATGTCGTTTTTGTTATGTTATTAAAAGTTAAAGGACGAAAACACTAACTTTAAGAGTTTTCCTAGAATGTGCTTGATGTTTGCATGTTGTACGTTTGGATGTTGTACGTTGTCAACATGCAAACATCAAGGGTCAAACCAGGAGGGCGAGAAAAAGAGAGACTTTGGAAAAGCAGGAGCTGATGTAACCGATGTGAAACGGCTAGCTAGTTAGCGGGGTGCGTTAATAGCGTTTCAATCGGTGACGTCACTCGCTCTGAGACTTGGAGTAGTTGTTCCCCTTGCTCTGCAAGGGCCGCGGCTTTTGTGCAGCGATGGGTAACGATGCTTCAAGGGTGACTGTTGTCGCTGTGTTCCTGGTTCGAGCCCAGGTAGGAGCGAGGAGAGGGACGGAAGCTATACTGTTATACTGAGACAAAACGCTGGTTGACTTAACAAACAAGACGAACTGGCAACAGACAAACAGAGAACACAGGTATAAATACCCAGGGGATAATGGGGAAGATGGGTGACACCTGGAGGGGGTGGAGACAAGCACAAGGACAGGTGAAACAGATCTGGGTGTGACACTTCATGGCCTAGTTGTTTTATTTTAACAATTTGGGAATAATTTTGACCCACCATTGTTTTAAAAATGTAATTGGACTGTGAAACTAAAACTTTTAATTTGGCTCTATACTCCAACATTTTGGATGTTTTATATGAGGTGACAGTACAGAATGTTACCATTTATTTCAGGGTATTTTCATACCTGTTTTACGGAAATTAATGCACTTTATGTATCTACAGTAGGTCCCCCATTTGAAGATGTCATAAGTATTTGGACAAATTCACTTGTAGTGGATTACATTTAGTTAAAAGTTTTTAGTATTTGGTCCCATATTCCTAGCACGCAATGACTACATCAAGTTTAGGATTACAAACTTTTTGGATGCATTTGAAGTGTGTTTTGATTGTTTATCAGATGATGTTCAATATAATTTTATGGTAAATAATGTATTGTCATTTTGGAGCCAATTAAACGTTATTTTCTTACTTACAATAAAAGTGACTCCAAAATGACTCAAAACATTATTTACCAATCAATTCTATTGGACACAATAGTCTTTAGCTAATGCTAGTTTTAAAATCTCAGGCTGGGTTACTCCTGGTTCCCTGAACCACCCTGATTACACCTTTCATCAACCAGAAGTCATCATAGCTAACATTACCCCTCCAGGCTGAATAAACTACTGTTCTGACCAGCCATAACATTACCCCTCCAGGCTGAATAAACTACTGTTCTGACCAGCCGTAACATTACCCCTCCAGGCTGAATAAACTACTGTTCTGACCAGCCATAACATTACCCCTCCAGGCTGAATAAACTACTGTTCTGACCAGCCGTAACATTACCCCTCCGGGCTGATTAAACTACTGTTCTGACCAGCCGTAACATTACCCCTCCAGGCTGAATAAACTACTGTTCTGACCAGCCGTAACATTACCCCTCCAGGCTGAATAAACTACTGTTCTGACCAGCCATAACATTACCCCTCCAGGCTGAATAAACTACTGTTCTGACCAGCCGTAACATTACCCCTCCAGGCTGAATAAACTACTGTTCTGACCAGCCATAACATTACCCCTCCAGGCTGAATTAAAAGGGTTGTGAATTGGGATGCAGTCCAACGTTGGTGTTGTTGAGGAGAACCCTAGCCCGTATATAAATGGGTGGATGTATTGGCTAACGTTAGCCTTGTGGTTTATGTACAGGTGACCACGGCCGTGGTGAAGGTGGATGAGTACCTGCTAGAGATGGTGGTGTATCGTCAGGGGCGATCCATCGGAACCTCCTACCCCAAACTACTCAGCAGCAACAACAGGGACCTGTAGTGTGGAGATCTACGCACCCTGATTCTGAAAGCAGATGCCCAAATGGAACCCTATTCCCTATGTAGTGCACTGCTTTCGACCAGGGCCCATAGGACTAGGAGTGCACTATATAGGGAATAGGGTCCATTTGACCAGGGCCCATAGGGCTAGGAGTGCACTATATAGGGAATAGGGGGCTATTTTACCAGGGCCATAGGGCTTGGAGTGCACTATATAGGGAATAGGGGGCCATTTTACCAGGGCCATAGGGCTAGGAGTGCACTATATAGGGAATAGGGGACCATTTGACCAGGGCCCATAGGGCTAGGAGTGAACTATATAGGGAATAGGGGGCCGTTTGACCAGGGCCCATAGGGCTAGGAGTGCACTATATAGGGAATAGGGTGCCATTTGGGGCCTAGTTAGAACCATCTGTCATGTTAAAGGTTGATCATTGTCGTGTACTTTTGTTTTTGACTCCATATTGTTAATAGGTTGTGTTCTCCATCAAAACCTTAACCTCGTTCCCAGGTTCAGTTACTAATTACAAATCCTGGATCATTCATCATTTGCACTAAACTATTATATTAGAGGTTTCAGTGTAGTTGATCCAGGACCAGGATTTTGTTTCTCCCTGCTACCAGCTCTCCTTCCTATCCTGAATATTCAATACTGGTCCTTGGTCTTTCACAAAGCAGATGGCTGTTTTTATTTTATTTTATGTTAAGAAAACAAGTAAAGCATTTTGACAATCCATTAAAAACAAGAATGACTATGATAGGAACCTGATTGTTAAACATTATATTGACAGTGTTGTACTCTTGTTTTTAACATATTATTAGTTTGTTATGGTTACGGGGGACAAATGTCAAGTTTGGGGGCATATCCCAATTTCAATTTCTACTTGAAGAAAATCAAACATGTTTACAAGTATACCATTTATTATTTATTTAAAAACAACACAGAGTTACACATGGAATAAACAAACATACAGCCAATAACACAAAAGAAAAGCTTCTTCTGTGCTTTTATTTTGTAGATTAAAACAATAAATGGTTACAGTACATGTCTTCCTGGCAGAAAACAATACAAGCATGTTAGACTAGCGTATGTAAAACTGTCACGTCCTGACCAGTAGAGGGGGTAGTTGGGTCAGGACGTGTCAGAAGGGAGTGTGTTTTTTATTGTTTCATTGATTTTGGCCGTGTGACTTCCAACCAGGCACAGCTGTAGAGGGTTGTGGTTGATTGGGAGTCACACATAAGTTGCCTACGTTTCCTTTGTGTTTCGTGGGTAATTGTTCTGGTTGCACCTGACAGGACTGTGTTGGCTGTCAGTTTTGTTGTTTTTGTAAATTGCATAGTGTTCGTGTAATTAAATATGACGAACCCTAACTCCGCCGCATTTTGGTCCACTTCTTCCTCAGACAGCCGTTACAAAAACTACAATTTCCATGGAAAGATCTAAGGTTAATTTGATTCAATAATAGTAGGTTACATGGATGATGCATCAAACGTAATCATGATCTGCCTAAGAACAGGTCTGTATTGAGGAATGTAATAATGAAATATATACTAATTAATATATGAAAACAGAAATAATACAGTTTAGATTAAAAATGTGGATTTTATGAATAGTATACACATCACTACTTTCATTACTCGTTATCATCAGTGGTGTAAAGTACTTTAGTAAAATACTTTAAAGTACTACATAAGTTGTTTTATGGGATACCTGTACCTTGCTTTACTATTTATATTTTTGACCACTTTTACTTCACTACATTGATAAAGAAAATAATGTATTTTATTACTCCATACATTATCCAAAAGTACTCGTTACATTTTGAATGTTTAGCAGGACAGAAAATAGTCCAATTCACATACTTCAAGAGAAGTATGTCAAGAGAACAAATGGTCATCCCTACTGCTTCTGATCTGGAGGACTCACTAAACAGAGAACATCCCTGGTCATCCCTACTGCTTCTGATCTGGAGGACTCACTAAACAGAGAACATCCCTGGTCATCCCTACTGCTTCTGATCTGGAGGACTCACTAAACAGAGAACATAGCTGGTCATCCCTACTGCCTCTGATCTGGAGGACTCACTAAACAGAGAACATCCCTGGTCATCCCTACTGCCTCTGATCTGGAGGACTCACTAAACAGAGAACATCCCTGGTCATCCCTACTGCCTCTGATCTGGAGGACTCACTAAACACAAATGCATAGTTTGTAAATAATGTCTGAGTGTTGGAGTGTGCCCCTGGCTATCCATACATTTTCAAAACAAGAAAATGGTGCCGTCTGTTTTGCTTAACATAAGGAATTTGAAATGATTTACACTTTTACTTTTGATACTTAAGTATATTTAAAATGAAATCCTTTCAGACTTTTACTCAAGTAGTATTTTCCTGGGTGACTTTCGCTTTTACTTGAGTAAATTTCTATTAAGGCATCTATATTTTTACTCAAATATGACAACTGGGCACTTTTTTAATTGTCATAGTCAAAACTTTTTCCACCACTGGTCATCATCCACCTCCATGGCGTCGACTCCTGTGGCGTCGACTCCTGTGACGTCGACGCCTGTGGCGTCGACCCCTGTGGCGTCGACTCCTGTGGCGTCGACCCCTGTGGCGTCGACTTTATCAAAGAGGAACTGATGGAAGGTTCTCTGCTCTCCCTGATCTGTAGCTGAAGTGTAACTGTTGAACGGCAGCTTCTCCTGAAATGCCTTGACCAGACTGTCATTATCAGACTGTGTCTTGACTCTTTCCAGCACTACGTCTAATTTCTCACTCCTCTGGCTCAGGAATCCCTGTAGCATATCAACTCTTTTCCTACGCACCTTAGGATGATGATCTCCTCAAGTACGCCTGACAGGGGAATGGCATACTCTATGATACTCTGGGTTCTCTCTCCTTTACCCTGGTAGGAGTAGCCTGCTGTATGCATAGCTATCAGCTGGCAGTACTCGTTGAAGACTGGAGAGCCAGAGGCACCATGGAAGAAACAGGTGTCGTAGGTAATCTTCTCTGTGTCCGTCAGTAGATGTGTGATGTCCCAGTTCTCCTCGAAATATCTGTTGTTTATGACATGTAATAATTCCTCCTGTTTTTTTAAATGTTTTTCTACAGCTTGTTTACGATCTCCATATTGAATGATAAAGCAGGGGTCTGTCTTTTTCACCCCGCCCTCGGGGTGGCCGATGATGCAGATTCCCCCCTCTGGAGACGGAAAGCTGAAGGTGTCAAGCAAGCTTGAAGGCAAGGTGATGTCAGGACCTGAGCTAAGCTCCAGCAAAGCAAAGTCAAGATTCCCAGAATAATCTTTTCCATAGGCTACAACCTCACTTTGCACTGGTATCTGCTGCGTTCTTGCATCCAGGTCTTCAAAGTCAAACGTGACTGTTATTGATTGTTGCAGCGTGTTAGTTATTTGCTCATAGATTTGCTGGACAACATGGGCGTTTGTAAGGATGAACTTGTCAAACAGAAGGAATCCAGTTCCTTTTGCATTCCCTTCAATTCTCACCTGACAAACAGAAGCACTCAGCTCTATCAGACTCTTCACTTTCTTCACCTCTTGGAAGCTCTGTGTTTTCTTTCCAAACTCTACTCTTAAGAATTGTTGCACGTCTGAAGGCTTTTTCAAATTCTCTCTCTCTTTCATGTGATCTACCAAGCCTGCATATTGGGAACGTAGGATGTTTAGGATCTCTTTAGAGTTTGGAATCTCTTGCCATTTTTGCTTCACCACCAGAGAACTAACATCTTTTCCTGCCTTCTTTGACTGCAACTGTGTTTGAACTGTGTCTGGTGTGGTAGGATTCTGAGGACAGAGAGCTGCTTCCGATGTTCCACCAGCTGGGACGGACAGCTCTTCAGTTGGTGTGTTGTCCCAATCCTCAAGACTATCTGGCTGTGGCTGAGCTACACGGCCGATACGTTTTACCTTCACAACCAACATTTCACCTTCACGACCTTGATGACTTTTCCCATCAAGACCATCAACTGGCTGGGACATCTCTGTTTTGACTTTCGTCTCTGGCTCAGAAAGAACACAGCATGTTTTCAAGATGGTTTTATCAAATCGCCCATCTCTCCTCAAGGCTTGCTTCACATTTTCCCCTTTGTATCCGTACACACAAACATACTTCACTTTCTTCCTTAGCTCTGGGTTTTTCATTACTTTGTTTACTATACCTTTTTCACCCTCAGTTTCAACACAGAAAGCCATCAACTTGTCAGGTTGTATTTTTTGGGGGGGTTACTCTGTTTGGAAAGGCCCTGGGTATCTGAAGAACTGCCCTTTCTTGGAACTGTGATCAAGCTGACTGTCACTAGCTTATCGTTATCAATTAAATGGCAGGGGAAATGTGTACTGACAGCTGCCCTTGGCTCTTTTTCTCTTTGGATGACAATTTCCATCCCCTGTTTTGTTATGTCCTTGAACATCTCGCTCGTTCGCAGTGAATCCAGGACCGTTCCATGATGACAGCATGTAATGGAGTTGAATTTGGATTCGAAGTGGTATCGGAAGGAATGGCTTACATCATGTGCTTCTTTCTGTGACAGAAGAGATGTAAGTGTTAAGGCTCAGGGGATTAGAACCACAGTCTCCCTCTCAGGAAACCAACGTCAACCACTAGGCCAAGAGGAAATTCCCCCTTGGCCCGAGAGTGACACCGAAGTCCCAGGCAGAGAGTTATACTGCCTCACCTCCGCTACATCAGCTTGTAAAATAGAAGACTATATTAAAAAGAATACTCATAATTGACTATTATCAACGAACAGACAAATACATTGGAAAAGCTCAACTGTACCAACTAAAGCAAATACAGGCAGATGAATGCATGTCTAACCTTGATATGAGGATCCTGAGATTGGCTAGATGCTCCTGGCTGGTTGCCCGAGGATTTACTCTGATGAGAACTCTGTAATGCATGAGTTACAACATATACATCAACTACAATTACAAGAAAGGGTCATTTTTCATCCAAACAAATTGTGACTTGCGTCAGCTGTCCAGGTGTATTTGTATGTTAGCGGAATCATTTCTGAAGTTTAAATTGTTAGAGGCTAGGGTTGAAAAATTGAGGCTAGTATAGTAATGACTGTATTATAAATACTAGAGGGATAGTAGCATTTAGTGACTGTAGTAGTGGTGAATGGTGGTGATAGTAATAGTGGTGGTAGCAGTAGTGGTGGTGGTAGTAGTAGTGGTAATAGTAGTAGTAGTATCAGTAGTGGTGGTGGTAGTAGTAGTGGTATTAGTAGTATTGGTAGTAGTAGTAGTGGTAGTAGTAGTAGTGGTAGTAGTAGTGGTAGTAGTAGTAGTGGTAGTGGTAGTAGTAGTGGTAGTAGTAGTGGTGGTAGTAGTAGTAGTGGTGGTAGTAGTAGTAGTAGTGGTAGTAGTAGTAGTGGTGGTAGTAGTAGTAGTAGTAGTAGTGGTGGTGGTGGTAGTAGTAGTAGTGGTGGTAGTAGTAGTAGTAGTGGTAGTAGTAGTGGTGGTGGTAGTAGTGGTGGTAGTAGTAGTAGCAGTAGTAGTAGTGGTAGTGGTGGTAGTAGTGGTGGTAGTATGATTATTATTAGTAGTAATAGTAGTAGTGATATTGGTAGAAGTTAGTAGTAATAGTAGTAGTGGTGATAGTAGTAGCAGTAGTAATGGTAGTAGTAGTAGTGGAAGTAGTGATAGTAGTAAAAGTGGTGCTGGTATTGGTGGTAGTAATAGTGATAGTAGTAAAAGTGGTGCTGGTATTGGTAGTAGTAATAGTGATAGTAGTAAAAGTGGTGCTGGTATTGGTAGTAGTAATAGTGATAGTAGTAAAAGTGGTGCTGGTATTGGTGGTAGTAATAGTGATAGTAGTAAAAGTGGTGCTGGTATTGGTGGTAGTAATAGTGATAGTAGTAAAAGTGGTGCTGGTATTGGTAGTAGTAATAGTGATAGTAGTAAAAGTGGTGCTGGTATTGGTGGTAGTAATAGTGATAGTAGTAAAAGTGGTGCTGGTATTGGTAGTAGTAATAGTGATAGTAGTAAAAGTGGTGCTGGTATTGGTGGTAGTAATAGTGATAGTAGTAAAAGTGGTGCTGGTATTGGTGGTAGTAATAGTGATAGTAGTAAAAGTGGTGCTGGTATTGGTAGTAGTAATAGTGATAGTAGTAAAAGTGGTGCTGGTATTGGTGGTAGTAATAGTGATAGTAGTAAAAGTGGTGCTGGTATTGGTAATAGTGATAGTAGTAATAGTGGTGCTGGTATTGGTGGTAGTAATAGTGATAGAAGTAGTAGTAGTGACAGTAGTGTTGTAGTAATGTTGTAATAATGTCGGCAATTGTGGTGGTAGTAGTAGAAGTGGTGGTGGCTGTAATGGTTGCAGTAGAAATGGTGGTAGTAGTGGTAGTGTTAGTAGTGTTGTGATGGTGGTGGTGGTAGTAGTAATAGTGTTAGCAGTAGTAGTTTTAGTAGAAGTAGCAGCAGCAGTAGTGATAGTGATAATAGTAATAATAGTGGCGGTAGCAGTAGTAGTAGTAGTATTATTATTAGTAGTAGCAGTTTTAGTAGAAGTAGCAGCAGCTGTCGTAGTAGTGGTAGTGGTGGTGGTGGAAGTAGTCGTGGTAGAAGTAGTTGAATTGGGGGTCGTGGTAGTTGTGGTATATGGTGGTAGTAGTAGTAGTGGTGGTGGTGGTAGTAGTAGTGGTAGTTGTAGTAGTAGTGGTGGTGGTAGTGGTGGTGGTGGTAGTAATAGTGGTAGTAGCAGTGGTGGTATTAGTAGTGGTATTAGTTGTAGGGGTGGTGGTATTGGTAGTGGTGGTAGTGGTAATAGTTGTAGTATAACAAATAACACTTGATCTACATTATGGATCTGTAGTTCTTAAGTTATGAGTGCGAGTTCATCAGAGCCATCAGCAATTAGGCTCTTTCATCATGATGGGAAATGTAGTACTCTGATTGGCTTGCTCACACCCTCAGTTTTGCAGAGAAACAGGCAAAGATTTCATACACTCTAAGTTTTAATCTAACTTGTTGGGTAAAAATAGATGATTTGTGTCCAAAGTCAGTGTTTACAGTAAATAGAATTTTGGGATTTCATAGCATTCAAATGGAAGTTAACAATGGGAGCGTTAGAATGTTGAATAAAATCATTTTAAAGTGGATGGAGGGAGGACAAAAGCTGAATAGTTTAAAAAGTATAAATGGGAAAAAGAAGTACTAAACAAGCACATTATTCCAGACTGGTCTGCACATTTTCAAGTTTGTGACAGTGTGTGTGTCACCTTGGCATCAGCTCCTGGAGATTGGCCAGGAGTATGTTGCTGGTTGTTTGAAACTTTACTTGGACGAGTAATCCTCTGTAATATAGAAAAACACCATCACATTCTGTAGGTTCTGGCAGTGACTCAAGTTGTAGAAAGTTGGTTTGGTAGAACTTCTTTCAAAATACCTTCAAAAATGGGTCCAGTTTCGGTTGCTTCTTCACTCTATCTCCCATGGCCTTATGCACATTCAACAGCACAGTATAATTCTGCCAGCAGCACAAACAATGACGCCACTTTCGTATGGTAATAAGGAAACCTTCAAAATAAAAGCATGCATTTCAACACATTGTAATATCATTAGTTGAATAATAAGATAAAACTGGCCATTGATTAAAATTATATTTTAACAAGAAAAGGCGATAGGTTATTTATGAAAACAAAAACAAAATATGTTTTTAAAAACATTTAAGACCAATAATGAAAAAATAAAATGTTTATTCATGTCATGTCCTGACCATAGAGTGCTCTTATGTTCTATGGTAGAGTAGGTCAGGGCGTGACTGGGGGGTTTATCTAGTTCATTTTTTCTATGTTGTGCTCTAGTTTCTTTTTCTATGTTGGGTTTTTTGTATGATTCCCAATTAGAGGCAGCTGGTCATCGTTGTCTCTAATTGGGGATCATATTTAAGTAGTTGTTTTTCCCACGTGTGTTTATGGGAGATTATTTTAGAGTTAGTGCATGTTGCACCCCTGTCGTCACGGTTTGTGTTTTTGGTTATAGTTTATTGTTTGTCTGGCAAAGTTTCACATTCAAATAAAAGATGTGGAACGATACTCACGCTGCGCCTTGGTCCGTTTCTACACACAGTCGTACAATTCAACAATGTTATCTATCCTGTTGTCTAGTCACTTTATCCCTACCTATATGCACATATCTCAATTACTTCTTACCCCTGCACATCGACTCCGTACTGGTACCGCGTGTATATAGACTAGTTATCGTTAGTCATTGTGGATGTATTTCTTGTGTTATTATTCTTCTGTGCATTGTTGGGAAGGACCCGTTAGTAAGCATTTCACTGTTAGTCTACACCTGTTGTTTACAAAGCATTTACCTGTTAGTCTACACCTGTTGTTTACCAAGCATTACACTGTTAGTCTACACCTGTTGTTTACAAAGCATTTCACTGTTAGTCTACACCTGTTGTTTACAAAGCATTTACCTGTTAGTCTACACCTGTTGTTTACCAAGCATTACACTGTTAGTCTACACCTGTTGTTTACAAAGCATTACACTGTTAGTCTACACCTGTTGTTTACCAAGCATTACACTGTTAGTCTACACCTGTTGTTTACCAAGCATTACACTGTTAGTCTACACCTGTTGTTTACCAAGCATTACACTGTTAGTCTACACCTGTTGTTTACCAAGCATTACACTGTTAGTCTACACCTGTTGTTTACCAAGCATTACACTGTTAGTCTACACCTGTTGTTTACCAAGCATTACACTGTTAGTCTACACCTGTTGTTTACCAAGCATTACACTGTTAGTCTACACCTGTTGTTTACCAAGCATTTACCTGTTAGTCTACACCTGTTGTTTACCAAGCATTACACTGTTAGTCTACACCTGTTGTTTACCAAGCATTACACTGTTAGTCTACACCTGTTGTTTACCAAGCATTTACCTGTTAGTCTACACCTGTTGTTTACCAAGCATTACACTGTTAGTCTACACCTGTTGTTTACCAAGCATTACACTGTTAGTCTACACCTGTTGTTTACCAAGCATTTACCTGTTAGTCTACACCTGTTGTTTACCAAGCATTACACTGTTAGTCTACACCTGTTGTTTACCAAGCATGAGATAAATTAAATGTGATACTAACCAAATACAGAGCCTTGAAAAAGTGTTCATACCCCTTGAATTTATTCACATTTTATTGAGCTACAAAATGAGATTGAAATGGATTTAATTGTCATTTTTTGTCAACAACCTACACAAAAATACTCAGTAATCAATGTTCCCTCTAAGCTGCGCGTATTTGTCTGCTGCACAGAATAAATATCAGCCCAAGGAAAGAAGCACAAGATTGACTTTCACTCAACTTTCTACAGTTTTCCCTGTTAGTTAACACTATCAACGTTTCCCTTTACTGTGGCAATTGTGATCGAATCAACGCAATGTTAGTCACTTTCAATACAACGTACCGAAACAAAACGAACTGTGAAAGAGATTTTTGCTCTGAGTAGGATTCTACTGCGCACGACTCAGATCGCTGCGGCATAACCAATCAGAGCTGCAGTAGGCCTATATTCAATTATACAACGGGTGGGTCTAATCCTGAATGCTGATTGGTTAAAACCGCATTCCAGCCGGTGTCTATAACAGCTATTTCCATGTTAAAGTGTTATGGGATGCATTTTATCTAGTAGTAGTAGTAGCATTTTATCTATTGCTTTTTTTAATTACATTTTTTTTTAATAGCCACAGTAGCCTACTTGACCACTGTTAAAACTGTAACTTAAAGAGTGTACAGCCTCAGTGTTCACAGTAAACGCTGGAAGTTGCACAGAATTTTCACAACGTTCAAGTTTGCGCTCAGCACACCTGAAATGTGATGAGTGCCCCAACAAATTTGAGGGAACATTGTCAGTAACGTCAAAGTGGAAGATGTCATAGTGTAACCGATGTGAAATGGCTAGTTAGTTAGCGGTGGTGCGCGCTAATAGCGTTTCAATGGGGTGACGTCACTCACTCTGAGACCTGAAGTAGTTCTTCCCCTTGCTCTGCAAGGGCCGCGGCTTTTGTGGGGTGATGGGTAACGATGCTTCGTGAGTGTCAGTTGTTGATGTGTGCAGAGGGTCCCTGGTTCAAGCCCGGGTTGGGGCGAGGAGAGGGACGGAAGCAATACTGTTACAATTCCATAAGTATTCAGCTCCTAGTCAGTACATGTTAGAAACGCCTTTGTAACATCTTTACAGCTGGGAGTCTTCTTGGGTAAGTTTCCAAGAACTTGACACACCTAGATGGTGCAATATTTTCCCATTATTCTTTTCATAATTCTTCAAGCTCTGTCAATATGTTGGGGATCATGGCTAGACACGTTATGAGATTTGTAAATGAAAGAAGAATATGATAATACTTTTACATTTAAGTCATTTAGCAGACGCTCTTATCCAGAGCGACTTATACAAATCTAATTTCCCCCATCTCCCCTTTTAGGGAATTTCTGGCGCAGCACAGACATGCCCTTATCCAGATGGTGTGACAAAGGCATTTCCTTAAAGACCTGCTAACTTTGTTTGGTTTTGTTTAGGAATTTCATTTCGTTTGACATTTGGCAACTGGAGCAAATATAAAAAAAAAAGGCTATAGTCGGAAACATTTTTCTTGAACATTTGGTTAATCTATGGTTTACATGAATCAATCAACATTAATACATTTGGTTAAACTATGGTTTACATGAATCAATCAACATGAATACATTTGGTTAAACTATGGTTTACATGAATCAACATTAATACATTTGGTTAAACTATGGTTTACATGAATCAATCAACATGAATACATTTGGTTAATCTATGGTTTACATGAATCAATCAACATGAATACATTTGGTTAAACTATGGTTTACATGAATCAACATTAATACATTTGGTTAATCTATGGTTTACATGAATCAATCAACATGAATACATTTCTTAACTCATAAAAAATTGTGTCATATGTGTTGGGATACCAAAGTTTAGAAATAGGCTACTTTTCCATTAAATGGAAATATCATGGCGATTTTAAAAGCAGTATTTATTTTTGTTTTTTTCTTCCAGTGACCGGCGCCTGCTTCTTTGTGTTTAGTGGTTCTCTAAAGGCAGGACACCTGGCCAAGACCAGCATCGTTGAAGGTACTCCAGTTCACCCACCTTGTTATTTTGGGAATGGGATGTACCCACCTGTTAGACTAGATTAGTGGTTTGGGTTTTTACAGGTATCACCTATTTACCCACTGTCCTCAGGGTTTAAATTACCCGTTGTTCCCCTGTAGACGGGGGGGGGGTGATATACCTGTTGTTCCCCTGTAGACAAGGGGGGTGTGATATACCCGTTGTTCCCCTGTAGACAGGGGGGTGATATACCCGTTGTTCCCCTGTAGATGGGGGGGGTGATATACCCGTTGTTCCCCTGTAGACGTGGGGGTGTGATATACCCGTTGTTCCCCTGTAGATGGGGGGGTGATATACCCGTTGTTCCCCTGTAGACGGGGGGTGATATACCCGTTGTTCCCCTGTAGGTGGGGGGTGATATACCCGTTGTTCCCCTGTAGACGGGGGGGGGGGTGTGATATACCCGTTGTTCCCCTGTAGATGGGGGGTGATATACCGTTGTTCCCCTGTAGACGGGGGGGTGATATACCCGTTGTTCCCCTGTAGACGGGGGGGTGTGATATACCCGTTGTTCCCCTGTAGACGGGGGGGTGATATACCCGTTGTTCCCCTGTAGACGGGGGGTTGATATACCCGTTGTTCCCCTGTAGACGGGGGGGTGTGATATACCCGTTGTTCCCCTGTAGACGGGGGGGTGATATACCCGTTGTTCCCCTGTAGACAGGGGGTGATATACCCGTTGTTCCCCTGTAGACGGGGGGTAATATACCCGTTGTTCCCCTGTAGGTGGGGGGTGATATACCCGTTGTTCCCCTGTAGACGGGGGGGGGGGGGTGTGATATACCCGTTGTTCCCCTGTAGACGGGGGGTGATATATCCGTTGTTCCCCTGTAGACGGGGGGGTGATATACCCGTTGTTCCCCTGTAGACGGGGGGTTGATATACCCGTTGTTCCCCTATAGACGGGGGGGGTGATATACCCGTTGTTCCCCTGTAGACGGGGGGTGTGATATACCCGTTGTTCCCCTGTAGACGGGGGGGGGTGATATATCCGTTGTTCCCCTGTAGATGGGGGGGGTGATATACCCGTTGTTCCCCTGTAGACGGGGGGGGTGTGATATACCCGTTGTTCCCCTGTAGACGGGGGGGTGATATACCCGTTGTTCCCCTGTAGACGGGGGGGTGATATACCCGTTGTTCCCCTGTAGATGGGGGGGGGGTGATATACCCGTTGTTCCCCTGTAGACGGGGGGGTGTGATATACCCGTTGTTCCCCTGTAGACGGGGGGGTGATATACCCGTTGTTCCCCTGTAGACGGGGGGTGATATACCCGTTGTTCCCCTGTAGACGGGGGGTGATATACCCGTTGTTCCCCTGTAGACGGGGGGGTGATATACCCGTTGTTCCCCTGTAGACGGGGGGGAGATATACCCGTTGTTCCCCTGTAGACGGGGGGTGTGATATACCCGTTGTTCCCCTGTAGACGGGGGGGGGTGATATACCCGTTGTTCCCCTGCAGACGGGGGGGTGATATACCCGTTGTTCCCCTGTAGACGGGGAGTGATATAACCGTTGTTCCCCTTTAGACGGGGGGTGATATACCCGTTGTTCCCCTGTAGACGGGGGGTGATATACCCGTTGTTCCCCTGTAGACGGGGGGGTGATATACCCGTTGTTCCCCTGTAGACGGGGGGGTGTGATATACCCGTTGTTCCCCTGTAGACGGGGGTGTGTGATATACCCGTTTTTCCCCTGTAGACGGGGGGTGTGATATACCCGTTGTTCCCCTGTAGACGGGGGGTGATATACCTGTTGTTCCCCTGTAGACGGGGGGTGATATACCCGTTGTTCCCCTGTAGACGGGGGGGTGATATACCCGTTGTTCCCCTGTAGACGGGGGGGTGTGATATACCCGTTGTTCCCCTGTAGACGGGGGGGTGATATACCTGTTCCCCTGTAGACGGGGGGGTGTAATATACCCGTTGTTCCCCTGTAGACGGGGGGTGTGATATACCCGTTGTTCCCCTGTAGACGGGGGGTGTGATATACCCGTTGTTCCCCTGTAGACGGGTGGTGTGATGTACCCGTTGTTCCCCTGTAGACGGGGGGGTGTGATATACCCGTTGTTCCCCTGTAGACGGGGGGTGATATACCCGTTGTTCCCCTGTAGACGGGGGGGTGATATACCCGTTGTTCCCCTGTAGACGGGGGGTGTGAAATACCCGTTGTTCCCCTGTAGACGGGGGTGTGATATACCCGTTGTTCCCCTGTAGACGGGGGTGTGATATACCCGTTGTTCCCCTGTAGACGGGGGTGTGATATACCCGTTGTTCCCCTGTAGACGGGGGGTGATATACCCGTTGTTCCCCTGTAGACGGGGGGGGGGGGGTGATATACCCGTTGTTCCCCTGTAGACGGGGGGAGGTGTGATATACCCGTTGTTCCCCTGTAGACGGGGGGATGTGATATACCCGTTGTTCCCCTGTAGACGGGGGGGTGTGATATACCCGTTGTTCCCCTGTAGACGGGGGTGTGATATACCCGTTGTTCCCCTGTAGACGGGGTGTAATATACCCGTTGTTCACCTGTAGACGGGGGGGAGGTGTGATATACCCGTTGTTCCCCTGTAGACGGGGGGGGTGATACACCCGTTGTTCCCCTGTAGACGGGGGGTGATATACCCGTTGTTCCCCTGTAGATGGGGGGTGATATACCTGTTCCCTTGTAGACGGGGGGGTGTAATATACCCGTTGTTCCCCTGTAGATGGGGGGTGGGATATACCCGTTGTTCCCCTGTAGATGGGGGGTGATATACCTGTTCCCCTGTAGACGGGGGGGTGTAATATACCCGTTATTCCCCTGTAGACGGGGGGTGATATACCCGTTGTTCCCCTGTAGACGGGGGGTGATATACCCGTTGTTCCCCTGTAGACGGGGGGGTGATATACCCGTTGTTCCCCTGTTGACGGGGGTGTGATATACCCGTTGTTCCCCTGTAGATGGGGGGGTGATATACCCGTTGTTCCCCTGTAGACGGGGGGTGATATACCCGTTGTTCCCCTGTAGACGGGGGGGGGTGATATACCAGTTGTTCCCCTGTAGATGGGGGGTGGGATATACCCGTTGTTCCCCTGTAGATGGGGGGTGATATACCTGTTCCCCTGTAGACGGGGGGGTGTAATATACCCGTTATTCCCCTGTAGACGGGGGGTGATATACCCGTTGTTCCCCTGTAGACGGGGGGGGGTGATATACCCGTTGTTCCACTGTAGACGGGGGTGTGATATACCCGTTGTTCCCCTGTAGATGGGGGGGTGATATACCCGTTGTTCCCCTGTAGACGGGCGGTGATATACCCGTTGTTCCCCTGTTGACGGGGGGGTGATATACCCGTTGTTCCCCTGTAGACGGGGGGGGTGATATACCCGTTGTTCCCCTGTAGACGGGGGGGGGTGATATACCCGTTGTTCCCCTGTAGACGGGGGGTGTGATGTACCCGTTGTTCCCCTGTAGACGGGGGGGTGATATACCCGTTGTTCCCCTGTAGACGGGGGGGGGGGTGATATACCCGTTGTTCCCCTGTAGACGGGGGGGGTGATATACCCGTTGTTCCCCTGTAGACGGGGAGTGATATAACCGTTGTTCCCCTTTAGACGGGGGGTGATATACCCGTTGTTCCCCTGTAGACGGGGGGTGATATACCCGTTGTTCCCCTGTAGACGGGGGGGGTGTGATATACCCGTTGTTCCCCTGTAGACGGGGGGTGATATACCCGTTGTTCCCCTGTAGACGGGGGGGTGTGATATACCCGTTGTTCCCCTGTAGACGGGGGGTGATATACCCGTTGTTCCCCTGTAGACGGGGGGGGTGATATACCCGTTGTTCCCCTGTAGACGGGGGTGTGATATACCCGTTGTTCCCCTGTAGACGGGGGTGTGATATACCCGTTGTTCCCCTTTAGACAGTGGGTGATATACCCGTTGTTCCCCTGTATTCGGGGGGAGGTGTGATATACCCGTTGTTCCCCTGTAGACGGGGGGGGGTGATATACCCGTTGTTCCCCTGTAGACGGGGGGTGATATACCCGTTGTTCCCCTGTAGATGGGGGGTGATATACCTGTTCCCCTGTAGACGGGGGGGTGTAATATACCCGTTATTCCCCTGTAGACGGGGGGTGATATACCCGTTGTTCCCCTGTAGACGGGGGGTGATATACCCGTTGTTCCCCTGTAGACGGGGGGGTGATATACCCGTTGTTCCCCTGTAGACGGGAGTGTGATATACCCGTTGTTCCCCTGTAGATGGGGGGGTGATATACCCGTTTTTCCCCTGTAGACCGGGGGTGTGATATACCCGTTGTTCCCCTGTAGACGGGGGGTGATATACCCGTTGTTCCCCTGTAGACGGGGGGTGATATACCCGTTGTTCCCCTGTAGACGGGGGGGTGATATACCCGTTGTTCCCCTGTAGACGGGGGGGTGATATACCTGTTGTTCCCCTGTAGACGGGGGGGTGATATACCCGTTGTTCCCCTGTAGACGGGGGGTGATATACCCGTTGTTCCCCTGTAGACGGGGGGGGTGTGATATACCCGTTGTTCCCCTGTAGATGGGGGGGTGATATACCCGTTGTTCCCCTGTAGACGGGGGGGGTGTGATATACCCGTTGTTCCCCTGTAGATGGGGGGGTGATATACCCGTTGTTCCCCTGTTGACGGGGGGTGTGATATACCCGTTGTTCCCCTGTAGATGGGGGGGTGATATACCCGTTGTTCCGTTGTAGACGGGGGGGGGTGATATACCCGTTGTTCCCCTGTAGACGGGGGGTTTGATATACCCGTTGTTCCCCTGTAGACGGGGTGTGATATACCCGTTGTTCCCCTGTAGACGGGGGGGTGTGATATACCCGTTGTTCCCCTGTAGACGGGGGGGTGATATACCTGTTGTTCCCCTGTAGACGGGGGGGTGATATACCCATTGTTCCCCTGTAGACGGGGGGGTGATATACCCGTTGTTCCCCTGTAGACGGGGGGGGTGATATACCCATTGTTCCCCTGTAGACGGGGGGGTGATATACCCGTTGTTCCCCTGTAGACGGGGGGGGTGATATACCCGTTGTTCCCTTTTAGACGGGGGGGGGGTGATATACCCATTGTTCCCCTGTAGACGGGGGGGTGATATACCCGTTGTTCCCTTGTAGACGGGGGGGTGATATACCCGTTGTTCCCCTGTAGACGGGGGGGATGATTTACCCGTTGTTCCCCTGTAGACGGGGGGGGGGGGTGATATACCGTTGTTCCCCTGTAGATGGGGGGTGATATACCCGTTGTTCCCCTGTAGACGGGGGGGTGTGATATACCCGTTGTTCCCCTGTAGATGGGGGGTGATATACCGTTGTTCCCCTGTAGACGGGGGTGTGATATACCCGTTGTTCCCCTGTAGACGGGGGGGTGTGATATACCCGTTGTTCCCCTGTAGACGGGGGGGTGTGATATACCCGTTGTTCCCCTGTAGACGGGGGGTGATATACCCGTTGTTCCCCTGTAGACGGGGGGGTGTGATATACCCGTTGTTCCCCTGTAGACGGGGGGGTGATATACCCGTTGTTCCCCTGTAGATGGGGGGTGATATACCCGTTGTTCCCCTGTAGACGGGGGGTGTGATATACCCGTTGTTCCCCTGTAGATGGGGGGTGATATACCCGTTGTTCCCCTGTAGATGGGGGGTGATATACCCGTTGTTCCCCTGTAGACGGGGGGTGATATACCCGTTGTTCCCCTGTAGATGGGGGGTGATATACCCGTTGTTCCCCTGTAGACGGGGGGGTGATATACCCGTTGTTCCCCTGTAGACGGGGGTGTGATATACCCGTTGTTCCCCTGTAGACGGGGGGTGATATACCCGTTGTTCCCCTGTAGATGGGGGGTGATATACCCGTTGTTCCCCTGTAGATGGGGGGTGATATACCCGTTGCCGTTGTTCCCCTGTAGACGGAGGGGGTGATATACCCGTTGTTCCCCTGTAGATGGGGGGTGATATACCCGTTGTTCCCCTGTAGACGGGGGGTGATATACCCGTTGTTCCCCTGTAGATGGGGGGTGATATACCCGTTGTTCCCCTGTAGACGGGGGGGTGATATACCCGTTGTTCCCCTGTAGACGGGGGTGTGATATACCCGTTGTTCCCCTGTAGACGGGGGGGTGATATACCCGTTGTTCCCCTGTAGATGGGGGGTGATATACCCGTTGTTCCCCTGTAGATGGGGGGTGATATACCCGTTGCCGTTGTTCCCCTGTAGACGGAGGGGGTGATATACCCGTTGTTCCCCTGTAGATGGGGGTGTGATATACCCGTTGTTCCCCTGTAGACGGGGGGGTGTGATATACCCGTTGTTCCCCTGTAGATGGGGGTGTGATATACCCGTTGTTCCCCTGTAGACGGGGGGTGATATACCCGTTGTTCCTCAACTTCAACAAGGGGTAAGGGGGAAGGGGAGAGAGAAAGGGAGGAAGTAGAGGCAGGGAGAGAGAGAGGGAGGAAGTGGAGGGAGAGGCAGGGAGAAGCGAGGAACACGTACACATACAGTGGATAGTTGACCTCAACTTCAATAAGGGGTGAGTGTTTTCTGAATTCCAAATCAACTCTAGCCTCTACACTCCTATATGATTAGATATCAACCCCTAGCCCCTATAGATCTGAGGGGATTGGTTAGATATCAACCCCTAGCCCCTACACTCCTATAGATCTGAGGGATTGGTTAGATATCAACCCCTAGCCCCTATAGATCTAAGGGGATTGGTTGGATATCAACCCCTAGCCCCTATAGATCTGAGGGGATTGGTTAGATACCAACACCTAGACCCTATAGAGCTGAGGGGATTGGTTAGATACCAACCCCTAGCCCCTATAGATCTGAGGGATTGGTTAGATATCAACCCCTAGCCCCTATAGATCTGAGGGGTTGGTTAGATATCAACCCTACACTCCTATAGATCTGAGGGGATTGGCTAGATATCAACCCCTAGCCCCTATAGATCTGAGGCTATTGGTTAGATACCAACCCCTAGCCCCTACACTCCTATAGATCTGAGGGTATTGGTTAGATATCAACCCCTAGCCCCTATAGATCTGAGGGGATTGGTTAGATATCAACCCCTAGCCCCTATAGATCTGAGGGGTTGGTTAGATATCAACCCCTAGCCCCTACACTCCTATAGATCTGAGGGGATTGGTTAGATATCAACCCCTAGCCCCTATAGATCTGAGGGGATTGGTTAGATACCAACCCCTAGCCCCTATAGATCTGAGTGATTGGTTAGATATCAACCCTACACTCCTATAGATCTGAGGGGATTGGTTAGATATCAACCCCTAGCCCCTATAGATCTGAGGGGATTGGTTAGATATCAACCCCTAGCCCCTATAGATCTGAGGGATTGGTTAGATATCAACCCCTAGCCCCTATCGATCTGAGGGGATTGGTTAGATATCAACCCCTAGCCCCTATAGATCTGAGGGATTGGTTAGATATCAACCCCTAGCCCCTATAGATCTGAGGGGATTGGTTAGATATCAACCCCTAGCCCCTATAGATCTGAGGGATTGGTTAGATATCAACCCCTAGCCCCTATAGATCTGAGGGGATTGGTTAGATACCAACCCCTAGCCCCTATAGATCTGAGGGGATTGGTTAGACATCAACCCCTAGCTCCTATAGATCTGAGGGGATTGGTTAGATATCAACCCCTAGCTCCTATAGATCTAAGGGGATTGGTTGGATATCAACCCCTAGCCCCTATAGATCTGAGGGGATTGGTTAGATACCAACACCTAGACCCTATAGAGCTGAGGGGATTGGTTAGATACCAACCCCTAGCCCCTATAGATCTGAGGGATTGGTTAGATATCAACCCCTAGCCCCTATAGATCTGAGGGGTTGGTTAGATATCAACCCTACACTCCTATAGATCTGAGGGGATTGGCTAGATATCAACCCCTAGCCCCTATAGATCTGAGGCTATTGGTTAGATACCAACCCCTAGCCCCTACACTCCTATAGATCTGAGGGTATTGGTTAGATATCAACCCCTAGCCCCTATAGATCTGAGGGGATTGGTTAGATATCAACCCCTAGCCCCTATAGATCTGAGGGGTTGGTTAGATATCAACCCCTAGCCCCTACACTCCTATAGATCTTAGGGGATTGGTTAGATATCAACCCCTAGCCCCTATAGATCTGAGGGGATTGGTTAGATACCAACCCCTAGCCCCTATAGATCTGAGTGATTGGTTAGATATCAACCCTACACTCCTATAGATCTGAGGGGATTGGTTAGATATCAACCCCTAGCCCCTATAGATCTGAGGGGATTGGTTAGATATCAACCCCTAGCCCCTATAGATCTGAGGGATTGGTTAGATATCAACCCCTAGCCCCTATCGATCTGAGGGGATTGGTTAGATATCAACCCCTAGCCCCTATAGATCTGAGGGATTGGTTAGATATCAACCCCTAGCCCCTATAGATCTGAGGGGATTGGTTAGATATCAACCCCTAGCCCCTATAGATCTGAGGGATTGGTTAGATATCAACCCCTAGCCCCTATAGATCTGAGGGGATTGGTTAGATACCAACCCCTAGCCCCTATAGATCTGAGGGGATTGGTTAGACATCAACCCCTAGCTCCTATAGATCTGAGGGGATTGGTTAGATATCAACCCCTAGCTCCTATAGATCTGAGGGGATTGGTTAGATACCAACCCCTAGCCCCTATAGATCTGAGGGGATTGGTTAGACATCAACCCCTAGATCCAATAGATCTGAGGGGATTGGTTAGATATCAACCCCTAGCCCCTATAGATCTGAGGGGATTGGTTAGATATCAACCCTTAGCCCCTACACTCCTATAGATCTGAGGGGATTGGTTAGATATCAACACCTAGCCCCTATAGATCTGAGGGATTGGTTAGATATCAACCCCTAGCCCCTATAGATCTGAGGGTATTGGTTAGATATCAACCCCTAGCCCTTATAGATCTGAGGGGATTGGTTAGATACCAACCCCTAGGTCCTATAGAGCTGAGGGGATTGGTTAGATACCAACCCCTAGCCCCTATAGATCTGAGGGATTGGTTAGATATCAACCCCTAGCCCCTATAGATCTGAGGGGATTGGTTAGATATCAACCCCTAGCCCCTATAGATCTGAGGGATTGGTTAGATATCAACCCCTAGCCCCTATAGATCTGAGGGGATTGGTTAGATATAAGCCATTTAGTAATAGCTTAATCTTGCCTTCTGATTGGGTGGGTGACAAGGTAATGTTGCCATATTTCTTCCATTGATCCAATCCTGTCTCAATCAACAGGAGTGGCTTGAGGTTAGGGATCGATTTGGATGTAAAAAAAATAAAGTACTCTCTGTCTTTCTTGCGTCCTTCTATGACTGACAGTAAATGTTTTAACTAAATCTCCACCCCGTTCTTCTGTCCCCCACAGAGTGATCAGTCCTATCGATGGGAAGTCTATGGAGTCCATCACTAGTGTGAAGATCTTCCAAGGGTCAGAGTTCAAGGCCAACGGGAAGGTCATCCGCTGGACAGAGGTATGTGTGACGTGTTGTCGTCCTCCCTTACCCTTCTCAGAGGTGTGTACTCGTTCACTCCCCTTCATGGATTTAAAAGGAATGGATTGGTGTTAGAAATATTGATGTCTAATTTCCCTCTCTCTCTCTCTCTCTCTCCAGGTGTTCTACCTCCAGAGTGATGACCAGGCTCAGCCCAATGGTCTGAGTGACCTGCTGATCACAGCCGTTTGACGGAGAACGTGGCGAGGGCGTTCTGTGTGGCGCTGTGCCCGCACCTGAAACTGTTGAAGGAGGATGGCATGGCCAAACTGAGCCTTCGGGTCACCCTCGACTCAGAGCAGGTACATGGGGGGGTTTAATATATTTTCATCAAAGGTACAATCCAGAGTCCCTACAAATGTACAATCCAGAGTCCCTACCAAGGTACAATCCAGAGTCCCTGCAAAGGAACAATCCAGAGTCCCTGCAAAGGAACAATCCAGAGTCCCTGCAAAGGAACAATCCAGAGTCCCTGCAAAGGTACAATCCAGAGTCCCTGCAAAGGTACAATCCAGAGTCCCTGCAAAGGTACAATCCAGAGTCCCTGCAAAGGAACAATCCAGAGTCCCTGCAAAGGAACAATCCAGAGTCCCTGCAAAGGTACAATCCAGAGTCCCTGCAAAGGAACAATCCAGAGTCCCTGCAAAGGAACAATCCAGAGTCCCTGCAAAGGTACAATCCAGAGTCCCTACAAAGGTACAATGCAGAGTCCCTGCAAAGGAACAATCCAGAGTCCCTGCAAAGGAACAATCCAGAGTCCCTGCAAAGGAACAATCCAGAGTCCCTGCAAAGGAACAATGCAGAGTCCCTGCAAAGGAACAACCCAGAGTCCCTACAAAGGAACAACCCAGAGCAAGGGTTAAACACAATTGACATGATTTCTGCCAATCAGGGCAGCCAGAGCATCTGTTAACTGTCTTCTAAATCAGGGTAAGAAACAACAAGCTGTTTGTGATGACTTGGTTCCGGACTAGGTGACAGAGTAATATAACTGTGTTCTACAGTAACCTGTGTGTGTGTGCGTGCGCCCAGGATAGTTTGATGGACATTTTAAACTTGTGCTTTTTCAATAACAAATGTCTTGTCTTCTATTCATGTGCTGTTCTAATAACCAATTTCTGTGTTCATGCAAGTGACCGATTTGAATGAATCCTCACTTATCAGTATCTGCAATTTTGGCAGTACGCCCAGACCTTGTTTTGAGAACGAAAGATATCTCAATTTCAAGGTCTCAGCTTGGGAGAGAAGAAGCCTCGTGAGGTATTGGTCGGTCACATGAATGAAACAAACGTTAATTAATTATGAATTGATGAATAAGCTAAATCATGCAAATACGACTTGTCTGTATATAAGGGAACTAACGGGACTGTCCCATTAGAGCTCCTGACAGACGTGCATTAAGTTTGTTGGAACCTATCCAGCGCGCTGACGATTAACAATGATTCATTTAAGATTGACTTCAAGTGTCCCTAGTGGTAATTTCCACGACAATAGATTGATCAATAATAACTACCTGTCTCTGTCCTGTTCCTAGGTGGGTTACCTGGCGGGCAGTAATGGCCAGCCTCTCCTCCCCCATTACCTGAGCGACCTGGACAGTACCCTGATCCCTGTCATCCACAGCGGGGCATGTCAACTCAGTGAGGGCCCTGTCATCATGGAGCTGGTTTTCTACATCCTGGAGATTATCTTCTAGGAGACGGATGCAACGGACCCCCCCCCCCCCCCTCACGTTCTCTTGGTTCTCCCTTTCTCTCCGCCACCACCTCTTTTTTTTTCTTTTTTTTTACCCTCCCGTTCTGCCTTGCCTCCCATCCCTTCAGAGAGGGGCTGAAAACTGAGCAGCGCGGCTAGCTAATGTTGCTATCCCTTCACAAGACGGACAGCTAGCTCTGCTGGTTAGCTACCAGCTAGCTAATGTTGCTATCCCTTCACCAGACGGACAGCTAGCTCTGCTGGCTAGCTACCAGCTAGCTAATAATGCTATCCCTTCACCAGACGGACAGCTAGCTCTGCTGGCTAGCTACCAGCTAGCTAATGTTGCTATCCCTTCACAAGACGGACAGCTAGCTCTGCTGGCAAGCTACCAGCTAGCTAATGTTGCTATCCCTTCACCAGACGGACAGCTAGCTCTGCTGGTTAGCTACCAGCTAGCTAATGTTGCTATCCCTTCACCAGACGGACATCTAGCTCTGCTGGTTAGCTACCAGCTAGCTAATGTTGCTATCCCTTCACAAGACCGACAGTTAGCGCTGCTGGTTAGCTACCAGCTAGCTAGCATCCCTCCACTCCACCTATGCACCATCTCTTCTCTGTCCTTTGACCAGATCACATGATCCAGGAAGTCTGAGTAGCATTCCAGTTCCACTGTGGTAGCTAGAGGACAAAGCAGAAGCACTGCACTCTGGGGAAATGTCTTCTCTGAAGGCCTTGTTGTAGCATGGGTGCTCTGAGGACCTAACGGAGAGGTGTCCAGAGCTCTGCCTGATGAAACAGCGCTTCCATCTCCGTTTTTCCGTTTGCTTACGGTGTGCACTAGTGAATACACCCTTTTGACTTTTTTTTCCCCCCCTTGGTGTTACTTCAGGTGTGCAATACCCAAAGGTGCAATTGTTTTGTTTTCTTTATGGTAACATTTTGTTATTCAATTAAACAGACTTCTACCGGAACTCGTACTGCATGTATACAGAAACCAACTAAACAAGCTCGCAATGGTGACGACAGCAAACCAACTACTCTGCAGACAATATTCTGCTGTCGTGTGGATTGAGTCAACACAAAAACATCCATTAAATCAGTCCTGAACGTGGCTGGATTTTCAGAAAATCCTGTTTTTTTTTCATTTTAACATTTTGAACATCAATCAAAAAAAAAAAATATGAAAAGCCAAAACCTTTGTACGTCTTATTTTTCTTTACTGTACACCGCAAATGTCTAAACCAGTCAATTATACTGTCGTATAATAAAAATGTATAGAAAAGTTTAAAAGCATCTGTCCTCCCCCCCCCCAAATACACATTCAAGGATATCACACTAGAACCTATAAAGCTATAAAGCTTAAAGTCTCTCTTTAGTATTTTTTTTCTTTATTTATTTCACCTTTATTTAACCAGGTAGGCAAGTTGAGAACAAGTCCTTTATTTAACCAGGTAGGCTAGTTGAGAACAAGTTCTCATTTACAATTGTGACCTGGCCAAGATAAAGCAAAGCAGTTCGACAACATATAACAACACAGAGTTACACATGGAGTAAAACAAACATACAGTCAATAATACAGTACAAAATTAAGTCTATATACAATGTGAGCAAATGAGGTGAGATAAGGGAGGTAAAGGCAAAAAAGTTCATGGTGGCGAAGTAAATACAATATAGCAAGTAAAACACTGGAATGGTAGATTTGTAGTGGAAGAAAGTGCAAAGTAGAAATAGAAATAATGGGGTGCAAAGGAGCTAAATAAATAAATAAATACAGTAGGGGAAGAGGTAGTTGTTTGGGCTAAATTATAGATGGGCTATGTACAGGTGCAGTATAAATGGACCAATATACCAAAAGCAACATATTGGAGCGGCGGAGCGAAAGTTTGTGTTTTGATGAGAAACATTAAGTTAAAAAGGAGATTTTGGGGGAAATATTACTGCATTGATTTCAGGTAATCAGTTGACTACATTCTGATAGTAGCGACATAATCAATGTCCTAGATGTTCTCTCTATATAATATCGAGGTACAGTGCATTCGGAAAGTATTCAGACCCCCCTTGACTTTTTCAACATTTTGTTTTAAGTTACAGCCTTATTCTAGAATGGATTAAATAAAACATTTCCCTCATCCATCTACACACAATATCCCATAAGGACAAAGTGAAAACAGGTCTTTTAGAATTTTTTGCAAATGTATTAAAAATAAAAAAAACGGACTCCTTCTTTACACAAGTATTCAGACCCTTTGCTATGAGACTTGAAATGTAGCTTTTTCTATAAATTGATTGGAGTCCACCTGTGGTAAATTCAATTGATTGGACATGATTTGGAAAGGCACACACCTGTCTATATAAGGTCCCACAGTTGCCAGTGCATGTCAGAGTAAAAACCAAGCCATGAGGTTGAAGGAATTGTCCGTAGAGCTCTGGGATATTGGATTGTGTCGAGGCACAGATCTGGGGAAGGAAACCAAAAAATGTCTGCAGCATTGAAGGTCCCCAAGAACACAGTGGCCTACATCAGGATGAGCCTGCAGGAAGGGTACCACATGAGGGAGGAGGATGTCTTCCCTGTAACACACAGCGTTGAGATTGCCTGCAATGACAACAAGCTCAGTCCGATGATGCTGTGACACACCACCCCAGACCATGACGGACCCTCCACCTCCAAATCGATCCCGCTCCAGAGTACAGGCCTCGGTGTAACGCTCATTCCTTCGGCGATGAACGCAAATCCGACCATCACCCCTGAAGAGCACTTTTTGCCAGTCCTGTCTGGTCCAGCGACGGTGGGTTTGTGCCCCTAGGCGACGTTGTTGCCGGTGATGTCTGGTGAGGACCTGCCTTACAACAGGCCTACAAGCCCTCAGTCCAGCCTCTCTCAGCCTATTGTGGACAGTCTGAGCACTGATGGAGGGATTGTGCGTTCCTGGTGTAACTCGGGCAGTTGTTGCTATCCTGTACCTGTCCCGCAGGTGTGATGTTCGGATGTACCGATCCTGTGTAGGTGTTGTTACACGTGGTCTGCCACTGCGAGGACGATCAGCTGTCCGTCCTGTCTCCCTGTAGCGCTGTCTTAGGCGTCTCACAGTACGGACAATGCAATTTATTGCCCTGGCTACATCTGCAGTCCTCATGCCTCCTTGCAGCATGCCTAAGGCACGTTCACGCAGATGAGCAGGGACCCTGGGCATCTTTCTTTTGGTGTTTTTCAGAGTCCGTAGAAAGGCCTCTTTAGTGTCCTAAGTTTTCATAACTGTGACCTTAATTGCCTACCGTCTAAGCTGTTAGTGTCTTAACGACCGTTCCACAGGTGCATGTTCATTAATTGTTTATGATTCATTGAACAAGCATGGGAAACATTGTTTAAACCCTTTACAATTTACAAGATCTGCGAAGTTAATTCGTAAAAATCCATTTGTCTTTGAAAGACAGGGTCCTGAAAAGGGGACGTTTCTTTTTTTGCTGTTTATATGAAAGTATACACTACCAGTCAAGTTTGGACAAACTTCATTCAAGGGTTTTTCTTTATTTTTACTATTTTCTACATTGTAGAATAATAGTGAAGACATCAAAACTATGAAATAACACAAATGGAATCATGTAGTAACCAAAAAAGTCTTAAACAAATCAAAATATATTTCATATTTAGCCACCCTTTGCCTTGATGACAGCTCTGCACACTCTTGGTATTCTATCAACCAGCTTCACCTGGAATGCTTTTTGCTTGTGGAGGCCAGGTCATCTGATGCAGCGCTCAATCACTCTCCTTCTTGGTCAAATAGCCCTTACGCAGCCTGGAGGTGTGTTTTTGGTCATTGTCCTGTGGAAAAATAAATTATCGTCCCACTAAGCGCAAACCAGATGGGATGGTGTATCGCTGCAGAATGCTGTGGTAGCCATGCTGGTTAAGTGTGCCTTTAAATTCTAAATAAATCACTGACAGTGTCACCAGCAATGCACCATCACACCTCCTCCTCCATGCTTCATGGTGAGAACCACACATGCGGAGATAATTCGTTCACCTACTCCGCGTCTCACAAAGACAGTGGTTGGAACCAACAACAAAAGAATCTGACCAAAGGACAGATTTCCACTGGTCTGATGTCCATTGCTCGTGTTTCTTGGCCCAGGCAAGTTCCTTTTTCTTATTGGTGTCCTTTTAGTAGTGGTTTCTTTGCAGCAACTTGACCGTCTCAGAACATGTTGCTATGTGTCTGTTACTTGAACTCTGAAGCATTTATTTGGGCTGGTAACTCCAATGAACTTATCCTCTGCAGCACAGGTAACTCTGGGTCTTCCTTTCCTGTGGCGGTCCTCATGAGAGCAAGTTTCATCATATCACTTGATGGTTTTTGCGACTGCCCTTGAAGAAACTTGAATGGTCCATATTGATGAGACTGCCGTTTTCAGCTTGCTTTTTTGAGCTGTTCTGGCCATAATATGGACTTGGTATTTTACCAAATAGAGCTATCTTCTGTATACCACACCTACCTTGTCACAACACAACTGATTGGCTCAAATGCATTAAGAAGGAAAGAAATTCCACAAATTAACTTTTAACAAGGGATACCTGTTAATTGAACTGCATTCCAGGTGACTACCCCACGAAGCTGGTTGAGAGAATGCCAAGAGGGTGCAAAGCTGTCATCAAGGCAAAGGGTGGCTACTTTGAAGAATCTCAAAAATAAAATATATGGAGACTGTTTAGTGCCAAAAATACGGGGTTAAAGACATGTCAAATGTTTCCTGATCTTTCTCATCTCTCACAAATACAGTAGGACAAACACTTCAGAACAAACTTCTTTTAGATGTATTTTCTTGATACTTCAAGCGGTCTTAATTCTAAATCAAATTGCAAAATGATCCTTGGTATGACCTTCTTAAAACAATTCCATATAGCTTAGTGGAACCCCCCCCCCCCAACCGGCTTAAACTTATGGGTTAGGGTGGTTGGGAAACAGTGCTGTAGCGCACTAACTCACCGTACTGGGGTAGGGGAAGTCAAACTTGGTATTCAGGTAGTTGGTAGACTGGAGCCGGAGTGGCCCCTTGGAGGACCGGAACCGGAGAGGCCACTTGGACGGCCGAGGAGGCCCCTTGGAGAGCCGGGGCGGTACCTTTTGAGGGGCCAAAGCGCCCACTTGGAGGGCCAGAGGAGGAGTTGCCCCATGGAGGAGCGGCCGGACCCTTGGAGGGCCGGGCCGAAGCAAGGAGACGGAGGATCGTCCCCGCTCCTCCTCGCGCTAGATCCTCCAAGGGGCAGCTAAATTGGTATGGAATTTTCATAATTGCCTTACAATGTTTGGGAATTACATATAGTAAGAATTTATCAAAACGTGAAAATTACCACATCTGAGTGCTCACTTGTCAGATTTTTTTTTAAGTGTGTTGGGTTGCGTCAATTCGAATCTGGTATTAGGACAAAAGTAATCAGCACAAAATAACTTCTGATAACTTTGTACTTTAATTAAAGCAATGATATGTAAATGGTAAATATGATGTTCACTGAAACACCACGCAGGGCACACAGAGAACTGAGTGTCACATCCTTTGTTCTTTCTTAAATACTCTGACAGAGATAGTTCCCGCTCACTGCTGGCCTGTCGGAGGATGAGCATGGTTTGAACTTACTCATCTTATCGTTGGCAGGCTGGTCCCAACCTCGTGACGCACTTCCTATTGACAACAGGCTCAGTTCCTGTTATTGTATTTCAGTATCGTGTAGTTTCTCATGTGACTCTAGTTTGTGTAACAGCCTTCTTCATGCCTCAACAGGTTTATCCCCTAATTAGCTCAGCAGTTAGTCACATACACAGTCCCTTAGGACATAATATTCACACAAGCATGTAGCTTAACAAAACAATAGAACATATTGATACATGTGCTGATGTAAAAAGATGATTATACCTTACAAGTGTCATATTCTTCCTGGGGGTGTATATTAGCAGATTTTTAATAATAAGATTTCATATTGCTAAAATGCAGCTAGTTCCACTTTTAAACAGCCCTAACCAGAGGTCTGGGTAAATAAAGCCTGAGGATGAAGGACATTAGCTAGCAGGCAGTAGGCTACTGGTGAGTTGGCTGCTAGTCAGGTACAGGTCATGTGAGCAGTTACCAGGTGTTCAGCCTGGCTGCGTTCCAGCTGTTAAATACAACCTACATCATTTAATTCCAGCTCAAGGAACACCAAAAGAGAGTTGAAGATTTTGTGATTTAAAAAATATATATATATAAATATCTGATACACATTATTGCCTTTTTTGGTCTGCGGAAGATTGTAAAAGTCGCTCAGTGAACAGGGCGATTTGATCAACCAATCGTGTTCCGTTGTGGTGGGTATACCCGATACTTCCCGGGACTATTTAAACCACTGCCCGCCAAAAATACATTCAGCTTTCTGACGTCTTCTGAGAGGGTCTGCTGGTTTCATTTAATGTTATTCTGTCCTGGTCATTCAACACAGCGTTAGATAATAGTTTATGCTGCTCACAGTTCTCGTGGACTGTCCTGTCGTTTTGGAGGAACTATCCGGGTAAGTAGCCCGCTGTTATGATCTCTGAGTGAAACATTGTGAAATATGTTTGTTTTTAGGTCAAGACTGTCATGACAGAAATATGAATTATCAATAAAGAAAGCTATATGTTTATACATTAATACATTGTTCAAGTGTGTACAGAGTTACTATAAAGAAGGCAGTCCTTGTTGATCAACCACATTTGATCACAGATCATCTGTGCCAATAAGGCACACCCTCTTATCGTTCCATTTTCTATGTCTAGGAGACAGTCGGCTGATATCCTATGTTCTTCTCACAGTGACAGAGTACTTGATGAACAAAACCAAATGTCCATGAAAATAATTACTCAAAAACTTTGAAGGCAATAGGCTACAGCATGATATTTTTCTCAGCCATAATCACGTGACCTCTGGGATCAGCATGGTATGAAATACATATTAGGAACTAATTCCATAACTCACTAGGGGAGGATTTAGGAGGAGTGGTGATACTTGACTAAGGGAGGGTTTAGGAGGAGTGGTGATACTTGACTAGGGGAGGCTTTAGGAGGAGTGGTGATACTTGACTAGGGGAGGGTTTAGGAGGAGTGGTGATACTTGACTAGGGGAGGGTTTAGGAGAAGTGGTGATACTTGACTAGGGGAGGGTTTAGGAGGAGTGGTGATACTTGACTAGGGGAGGCTTTAGGAGGAGTGGTGATACTTGACTAAGGGAGGGTTTAGGAGGAGTGGTGATACTTGACTAGGGGAGGGTTGATACTTGACTAGGGGAGGGTTTAGGAGGAGTGGTGATACTTGACTAGGGGAGGGTTTAGGAGGAGTGGTGATACTTGACTAGGGGAGGCTTTAGGAGGAGTGGTGATACTTGACTAGGGGAGGGTTTAGGAGGAGTGGTGATACTTGACTAGGGGAGGGTTTAGGAGGAGTGGTGATACTTGACTAGGGGAGGGGTGAGGAGGGGTGACACTTGACTAGGGGAGGGTGAGGAGGAGGGTTTAGGAAGAAGGGTGACACTTGGCTAGGGGAGGGGTGACACTTGACTAGGGAAGGGGTGAGGAGGGGTGACACTTGGGGGGGCTGCAAAGACTTGCTAAACTTTGGGAATATAACACTTTTTTGCACTCGTGCAGTACAACTTTTTTTTCACAGCTTCGCAACCACCTTTGAAAAAAATGATAATTTGACATATTTTCTTTTTACTAGCATTTCTTTTAAAATTGTACACAAATACTGGTATGTTGAAAGCGGTTGTGTAGGCCAGGGCACTCCAACCTTGTTCCTGGAGAGCTCCCGTCCTGTAGGTTTTGGGGGAAATTATATTTGTATTATTATATTCTTCTCTCATTTACAAATCTCATAACGTGACTATGAGACATGGCTGTATCTAGGGGGACTTGTATTTAGTTGATCCTGTTAGCTAGCTAAATTTTGTCCTGCTAGTCGCAGGACATGAAAAAACTGCTCAGCGTTTACTGTGAACACTGAGGCTGTTCCTGCTTTAAGTTACAGTTTTAAAACCTCTTCAGGATTGGAACCTTTTTTGAAATTTTTGCCTAAAATGACAAAACCCAAATCTAACTGCCTGTAGCTCAGGACCTGAAATGACATACCCAAATCTAACTGCCTGTAGCTCAGGACCTGAAGCAAGGATATGCATATTCATGGTACCATTTGAAAGGAAACCCTTTGAAGTTTGTGGAAATGTGAAAGGACTGATCCAATGAACCATTGCATTTCTGTTCAAAATGTTGTATCCAGACTGCACAAATGTGCCTAATTTGTTTATTAATAACTTTTCATGTTCAGAATTGTGCACTCGAACAACAGCATGGTATTATTTCACTGTAATAGCTACTGTAAATCAGACAGTACAGTTAGATTAACAAGAATTAAAGTTTTCTGACAATATCAGATATGTCTATGTCCTGGGAAATGTTCTTGTTACTTACAACCTCATGCTAATCGCATTAGCCTACGTTAGCACAACCATCCCATGGGTGGGACACCGATCCCATAGAGGTTTTTACAGTGGCCAAGTATGCTAGAGTGGCTATTTGAGAAAATTAAAAACAATGGATAAAATGCATCCCCTAACATTTTAACATGGAAATAGCCGTTCTATCATTCAGCCTACAGTAGCAGCCAATGTGTGGTGTTCAATGTATGCCTACATTCCATGAAACTTTTGAAAAAAACTATTCACATTAACCTGTTTATCCACTTGTCCTTATGTCAAGGAGGTGACTAAAAATGTTGTGTTGTCTGATGCCCCTAGTCAAGTGTCACCCCCTGTTTGATGCAGCTCTGGCTTTGATCTCAAAACAAGCACATCTACTCATGACCACTGCTGTAAACACAGTCCAGTTCAAAGTAAATGGCACAGATCCATATATTGCAATGGTCTAATGCCATTGCCAGAGAAGCCGTGTTTGGACTTTGTCTCGGGCCTAACAACACCCGTGCCAATATATCCTCCAAACACTGGCTTCTCTGTCATTATCACTTTTATACAACGGGTTACCAACATATTCAAATAATGATTGACATATTTTCATTAAAAACATTATTTTGATGCATTTTTTTATTCTTTTTTATCCTTCCACAAGATATAGTCCCAACTCAAATCTAGGGTTGCTACCCAAGCTGGCTGGTCGTATGTTCTGTTGGTTCGGTTGCCAGAGACGTGACCCATACTGGCTGGCAACGTTCTTATCCCTTGCTTGCTAGATAGCCAGCTACGGCTAACTTACTGTCACGTCAAACAGTGCTGCCAGAATAACAACAAAGTATCTTATATTGAAAGTGACTAACATTGCGTTGATTCAATCACAATTGCCACAGTAAAGGGAAACGTTGAAATTGTTAACTAACAGGGAAAACTGTAGAAAGTTGAGTGAAATTCAATCTTGTGCTTCTTTCCTTGGGCTGATATTTCTTCTGTGCAGCAGACAAACACGCGCAGCTTAGAGGGAACATTGATTACTGAGTATTTTTGTGTAGGTTGTTGACAAAAAATGACAATTAAATCCATTTCAATCTCATTTTGTAGCTCAATAAAATGTGAATAAATTCAAGGGGTATGAACACTTTTTCAAGGCTCTGTATTTGGTTAGTATCACATTTAATTTATCTCATGCTTGGTAAACAACAGGTGTAGACTAACAGTGTAATGCTTGGTAAACAACAGGTGTAGACTAACAGTGTAATGCTTGGTAAACAACAGGTGTAGACTAACAGTGTAATGCTTGGTAAACAACAGGTGTAGACTAACAGTGTAATGCTTGGTAAACAACAGGTGTAGACTAACAGGTAAATGCTTTGTAAACAACAGGTGTAGACTAACAGGGAAATGCTTGGTAAACAACAGGTGTAGACTAACAGTGTAATGCTTGGTAAACAACAGGTGTAGACTAACAGGTAAATGCTTGGTAAACAACAGGTGTAGACTAACAGTGTAATGCTTGGTAAACAACAGGTGTAGACTAACAGTGTAATGCTTGGTAAACAACAGGTGTAGACTAACAGTGTAATGCTTGGTAAACAACAGGTGTAGACTAACAGTGTAATGCTTGGTAAACAACAGGTATAGACTAACAGGTAAATGCTTTGTAAACAACAGGTGTAGACTAACAGTGAAATGCTTTGTAAACAACAGGTGTAGACTAACAGTGAAATGCTTGGTAAACAACAGGTGTAGACTAACAGTGTAATGCTTTGTAAACAACAGGTGTAGACTAACAGTGTAATGCTTGGTAAACAACAGGTGTAGACTAACAGTGAAATGCTTTGTAAACAACAGGTGTAGACTAACAGTGTAATGCTTGGTAAACAACAGGTGTAGACTAACAGGTAAATGCTTTGTAAACAACAGGTGTAGACTAACAGTGAAATGCTTACTAACGGGTCCTTCCCAACAATGCACAGAGAAATAATAACACAAGAAATACATCCACAATGAGTAACGATAACTAGTCTATATACACGCGGTACCAGTACTGAGTAGATGTGCATATACAGTTGAAGTCGGAAGTTTACATACACTTAGTTTGGAGTCATTAAAACTTGTTTTTCAACCACTCCACAAATTTCTTGTTAACAAACTATAGTTTTGGCAAGTCGGTTAGGACATCTACTTTGTGCATGACACAAGTCATTCTTCCAACAATTGTTTACAGACAGATTATTTCACTTATAATTCACTGTATCACAATTCCAGTGGGTCAGAAGTTTACATACACTAAGTTGACTGTGCCTTTAAACAGCTTGGAAAATTCCAGAAAATGATGTCATGGCTTTAGAAGCTTCTGATAGGCTAATTGACATCATTTGAGTCAATTGGAGGTGTACCTGTGGATGTATTTCAAGGCCTACCTTCAAACTCAGTGCCTCTTTGCTTGACATCATGGGAAAATCAAAAGAAATCAGCCAAGACCTCAGAAAAATTGTAGACCTCCACAAGTCTGGTTCATCCTTGGGAACAATTTCCAAACACCTGAAGGTACCACGTTCATCTGTACAAACAATAGTACGCAAGTATAAACACCATGGGACCACGCAGCTGTCATACCGCTCAGGAAGGAGACGCGTTCTGTCTCCTAGAGATGAACGTACTTTGGTGCGAAAAGTGCAAATCAATCCCAGAAGAACAGCAAAGGACCTTGAGAAGATGCTGGAGGAAACAGGTACAAAAGTATCTTTATCCACAGTAAAACAAGTCCTATATCGACATAACCTGAAAGGCAAGGAAGAAGCCACTGTTCCAAAACCGCCATAAAAAAGCCAGACTACGGTTTGCAACTGTACATGGGGACAAAGACCGTACTTTTTGGAGAAATGTCCTCTGGTCTGATGAAACAAAAATAGAACTGTTTGGCCATAATGACCATCGTTGTGTTTGGAGCAAAAAGGGGGAGGCTTGCAAGCCAAAGAACACCATCCCAACCGTGAAGCACGGCGGTGGCAGCATCATGTTGTGGGGGTGCTTTGCTGCAGGAAGGACTGGTGCACTTCACAAAATAGATGGCATCATGAGGAGTAAAATTATGTGGATATATTGAAGCAACATCTCAAGACATCAGTCAGGAAGTTAAAGCTTGGTCGCAAATGGGTCTTCCAAATGGACAATGACCTCAAGCATACTTCCAAAGTTGTGGCAAAATGGGTTAAGGACAACAAATTCAAGGTATTGGAGTGGCCATCACAAAGCCTTGACCTCAATCCCATAGAAAATGTGTGGACCGAACTGAAGAAGCGTGTGCGAGCAAGGAGGCCTACAAACCTGACTCAGTTACACCAGCTCTGTCAGGAGGAATGGGCCAAAATTCACCCAACTTATTGTGGGAAGCTTGTGGAAGGCTACCCGTAACGTTTGACCCAAGTTAAACAATTTAAAGGCAATGCTAGCAAATACTAATTGAGTGTATGTAAAGTTTTGACCACCTGGGACTGTGATAAAAGAAATAAAAGCTAAAGTAAATAATTATCTCTATTATTCTGACATTTCACATTCTTAAAATAAAGTGGTGATACTAACTGACCTAAACCAGGGCATTTTGACTAGGATTAAATATCAGGAATTGTGAAAAACTGAGTTTAAATGTATTTGGCTAAGGTGTATGTAAACTTCCGACTTCAACTGTAGGTAGGGATAAAGTGACTAGACAACAGGATAATAACTTATCGCCTTTTCTTGTTAAAATATCATTTTAATCAATGGCCAATTTTATCTTATTATTCAACTAATGATATTACAATGTATTGAAATGCATGCTTCTATTTTGAAGGTTTCCTTATTACCATACGAAAGTCACGTCTTTGTTTGTGCAGCTGGCAGAATTGTACCATGGGAGATAGAGTGAAGAAACAATCGAAACTGGACCAATTTTTGAAGGTATTTTGAAAGGAGTTCTACCAAACCAACTTTCTACAACTTGAGTCACTGCCAGAACCTGCAGAATGTGATGTTGTTTTTCTGTATTACAGAGGATTACTCGTCCAAGTAACGTTTCAAACAACCAGCAACATACTCCTGACCAATCTCCAGGAGCTGATGCCAAGGTGACACACACTCTGTCATATTACTTTTAATCTTAGTTTTCTTTTATTAGTGTGACTTGCTTCTCACACTTTAAATATTGTACAACTTATTTCTGACTCTTTCTTCTTTGGAATGCTATATTTCGTACACCGTTTAAGCTAGATAGGTGATTCAAACTTAAAACATGTGCAGACCAGTCTGGAATAATAATAATAATAAACTATTCATCTTTTGTCCTCCCTCCATCCACTTTAAAAGCTCCCATTGTTAACTTCTATTTGAGTGCTCTAAAATCCAAATGATATTTTCTGTAAACACTGACTTGTGACACAATCAGCTATTTTGACCACTTTCCCAACAAGTGTGATTAAAACTTGTCTGTTTCTCTGCTATTCAAATCTGAGGGTGTGGGCACACCAATCAGAGTGCTAAATTTGCCATCACTCTCATTTATTACTTAAGAACTACAGATCTATCATGTAGATCAAGTTTTATTTGCATGTGAAAATGTCATGGGATGCATTTGCTCCATTGCATTTGCTCCTTCACCTGGCAAATGGTATATACAGTATACCATCCAAACCTACTCAGTCTTTTGAGGGTATTCACAAATGAAGGAGTGTGCCTTTAGTAAGTATCCTCATCCAAGCTCCACAAACCCTGCTGGTTTACAAACATCAAATGCAGCCTAGCAGATGCTGCTGTGGGAATCTACCTCTCTCTTGTTATTAACTCTTTGTTTCCTCATCTCTCTCAGCACCAAGTCTTTTAAAGACTAAACAGAACATTGTGGTGCTCTGGCCTTGTGCTAGGACCCTGAAATGCTGATGCCGCTTTAAGTAGGGGGTCCTGGCACCAGTCCTAACACTTTACTAAACTGTATTTATTTACTATGTTGTAAATGGAAAATACATTGGATATTTTTTACTTTTTTTAAGTCAACAACATAAACTGTTTTGAAATTTCAACCACAGGATTATGTCACCATGGCAACCAAACTTCAACAGACAAAACTTGTATAAAATATGTTGATATTCTACCTATGGAGGAACTTGAAAATCTTTGAACTTCCAAGTTGGTTTAACGTTGGACCAGAGCAAACAAGCTTCTGTGTTCAGAGCAGCACTAGAATTAAAAACACATACCTTTTTGTAGTCAATAAATCCAATGTGAAACGTGATAACTATTGTATCCTTAACTAGCATTGAAAAAGTCAATGAATTCTTCTCTAATTAAACATCTCTCCCTAATTTCTGAATTACACTTGTAACTTCGTCAGTAGGCTACAGGAACCTATGCTTCGGATGGGGGAGGGGCAGGTAGCCTACACGCACACTAACCACCACCAGCACTGCTACTACTTCTACCAATACCACTGCTGCTACTACTACTACTAATAATAATAATACTACTACTACCACCACCAGCACTGCTACTTTTATTACTACAACTACCACTGCTACTACTACTACAACTTGTACTACCACTCGTACTACCACCACCACCACTACTACTGCCACTACTACCACTAGTAATACTACTAGTACTACTACTACTAATACCACCACTTTTAATACTACTACCACCACTACTACTAATGCTACCACTACAACTACTACTACTACTACCATTACTACTATTACTACTACTACTACCACCACTACTACTACTACTACTACCACCACTACTACTACTACCACTAGTACTACTACTACCACCAGCAGCACTGCTACTACTACTTTTACTACTACTACTGCTACTACTTCTACCAATACCACTGCTGCTACTACTACTACTAATAATAATGATACTACTACCACCACTACTACTAATACTACTACTACTACTACCACTACTACCATCACCACTACTACAACTACATCTACCACTACTACTACCACCACCACCACCACCACTACTACCACTACATCTACCACTACTACCACTACTACTACTACTACTACTACTAATACCACCACCACTTCTAATACTACTACCACCACTGCTACTACTACTACTAATACTACCACTACTACTACCACTACCACCACCACTAATGCTAATACTACCACTACTACTACCACTACTACCACCACCACCACCACTACTACTACCACTACATCTACCACTACTACCACTACTACTACTAGTAGTACTACTGCTACTACTAATACCACCACTTATAATACCACCACCAGCACTGCTACTACTACTACTACTACTTTTACTACTGCTACTTCTACCAATACCACTGCTGCTACTACTACTAATAATAATAATAATTCTACTACTAATAATAATAATAATTCTACTACTAACACCACTACTACTACTACTACTAATACTACCACTACTACTACCACTACCACCACCACTAATGCTAATACTACCACTACTACCACCACTACCACCACCACTACTACTTCTACCACCACCACCACTACTACTACTACTAATACTACTACTACTACCACTACTACTACCACTACTACTACTATCACCACCATTCACCACTACTACTACTACCACCACCACTACTACTACTACCACCACTACTACCACTACTACTACTACTACTACTACCACTACTACTACCACTACTACTACTACTACCACCACTACTACCACTACTACTACTATCACCACTACTACTACTACCACCACTACTACTACTACTACCACTACTACTACCACTACTACTACTACTACCACTACTACTACCACTACTACTACTACTACCACCACCTCTACTACTGCTACTACCACTACTACTACCACTACTACTACTACTATCACCACCATTCACCACTACTACCACTACCACTACTACTACTACTACTACTATCACCACCATTCACCACTACTACTACCACTACCACCACTACTACTACCACCACCACTACTACTTCTACCACCACCACTACTATCACTACTATCATTACCACTAATGTTACTAATTTGAATACTACCATTACTACTAATTCTACTACCACCACCACCAGCACCACCACTACTACTAATACTACTAATACCACCACTTCTACTACTACCACTACCACCACTACTAATACTAATACCACTGCTACGAATACTACTGCCAACACTATTGCTACCACCACTACTACCACCATTACTACTATTATCACCACTACTACCACCACTATTACTACCGCCACTGCTACTTCCACCAATACTACTACTGATACTACTACTACTACTACTACTAATACTATTACTACTACTACTACTACTACCACTACCACTACCACCACCACCACTACTACTACTACTAATACTGCCACCACCACGACTACCACTACTACTACTACCACCACTACTACTACTACCACCACTACTTCTACTATTAGTACTACTACCACTACTAATAAGAATACTACTACTACTTCCGCCACTACTACTACCACGACTACTACTACCACTAATACTATTACTACTACTACTACCACTACCACTACTACTACCACCACCACTACCACCACCACTACTACCACCACCACTACTACTACTACCACCACTACTACCACTACTACTACTACTACTACTACTACTACTACTACCACTACTACTACCACTACTACTACTATCACCACCATTCACCACTACTACTACTACCACCACCACTACTACTACTACCACCACTACTACTACTACTACCACCACTACTACCACTACTACTACTACTACCACTACTACTACCACTACTACTACTGCTACTACCACTACTACTACCACTACTACTAGTATCACCACCATTCACCACTACTACCACTACCACTACTACTACTACTACTACTATCACCACCATTCACCACTACTACTACCACTACTACTACTACACTACTACTACTACTACCACGACTACTACCGCCACTACTATTACCACTACTACTACCACCACCATTCACCACTACTACCGCCACTACTACTACCGCCACTACTATTACCACTACTACTACCACCACCACTACTACTACTACCACTACTACTACCACCACCATTCACCACTACTACAGTCACTAAATGCTACTATCCCTCTAGTATGTATAATACAGTCATTACTATACTAGCCCCAATTTTTCAACACTAGCCTCTAACAATTTAAACTTCAGAAATGATTCCACTAACATAAAAATACAGCTGGACAGCTGACGCAAGTCACACAATTTGTTTTGATGAAAAATGACCCTTTCTTGTAATTGTAGTTGATGTATATGTTGTAACTCATCAGAGTAAATCCTCGGGCAACCAGCCAGGAGCATCTAGCCAAACTCAGGATTCTCATATCAAGGTGAGACATGCATTCATCTGCCTGTATTTGCTTAACACGTATCTGTTCTTTAACAACAGTAAATTATGAGTGTTGTTTTTAATATAGTCTTCTATTTTACAAGCTGATGTAGCGGAGGTGAGGCGGAGTCACTCTCTTCCTGCGTCTTCAAATCAGTGTCACCCTCGGACAAAGGGGGAATTTCCTCTTGGCTTAGTGGTTGACATTGGTTTCCTGAGAGGGAGACTTTGCTTCTAATCCCCTGAGCCTTGACACTTACATCTCTTCTGTTACAGAAAGAAGCACATGATGAAAGCCATTTCTTCAAATACCGCTTTAAATCCGAATACAAAATATACTCCATTACATGCTGTCATTATGGAACTGTCCTGGATGCACTGCAAACGAGTGATATTTTCAAGAACACGACAAAGACAAAACAGGGGATGGAAATTGTCATCCAAAGAGAAAAAGAGCCAAGGGCAGCTGTCAGTACACATTTCCCCTGCCATTTAATTGATAACGATGAGGAAGTGGTAGTCAGCTTCATCAAAGGTCCAAACGGCAGTTCTTCAGATACCCAGGGCCTTTCCAAACAGAGTAAACCCCCCCAAAACATACAACCTGACAAGTTGATGGCTTTCTGTGTTGAAACTGAGGGTGGACAAAATGTTAAACGGAAAGTAATGAAAAACCCAGAGCTAAGGAATAAATTAAATTATGTTTGTGTGTACGGATACAAAGGGGAAAAGGTGAAGCATGCCTTGAGGAGAGATGGGCGATTTGGTGAAACCATCTTCACAGGTTGTGTTCTTTCTGACTCAGAGACGAAAGTCAATACAGAGATGTCCCAGCCAGTTGATGGTCTTGATGGGAAACGTCATCAAGGTCGTAAAGGTGAAATGTTGGTTGTGAAGGTAAAACGTATCGGTCGTGTAGCTCAGCCACAGCCAGATAGTCTTGAGGATTCGGACAACACACCAACTGAAGAGCTGTCCATCCCAGCTGGTGGAACATCGGAAGCAGCTCTCTCTCCTCAGAATCCTACCACACCAGACACAGTTCAAACACAGTTTCAGTCAAAGGAGACAGGAAAATATGATAGTTCTCTGGTAGTGAAGCAAAAACGGCAAGAGATCTCAAACTCTAAAGAGATCCTTAACATTGCTTGCGTCCCACCCTAGTCAACAGCCAGTGGAATCGCGTCGCGCGAAATACAAAACCTCATAAATGCTATAACTTCAATTTCTCTAACATATGACTATTTTAAAACGTTTTATAGATACACCTCTCCTGAATCGAACCACGTTGTCCGATTTCAAAAAGGCTTTACAGCAAAAGCAAAACATTAGATTATGTTAGGAGAGTACCCAGCCAGAAATAATCACACAGCCATTTTCAAAGCAACTAGATGCATCACAAATACCCCAAACACAGCTAAATGCAGCACTAACCTTTGACAATCTTCATCAGATGACACTCCAAGGACATCATGTTACACAATACATGCATTTTTTGTTCGATAAAGTTCATATTTATATATAAAAACAGCATTTTACATCGGCGCGTGACGTTCAGAAAATATTTTCCCTCAAATGCTTTCGGTGAATCAGCGCTAGAATTTACAAAATTACTATTCGAAAACATTGTTAAAATTTAATATTGTCATTCAAAGAATTATAGATTAACATCTCGTGAATGCCACCGCTTTGCCAGATTTAAAAATAACTTTACTGGGAAATCACACTTTGCAATAAACGACTTGGTATGCTCAGAAAAATAGGCTAGGCGATTCATGTTAGCTCCATCTTGGAACCATCAACCATCAGAACTACTATTGTAAATATTCCCTTACCTTTGATTATCTTCATCAGAAGGCACTTCCAGGAATCCCAGGTCCACAACAAATGTAGTTTTGTTCGAAAAAGTTAATAATTTATGTCCCAATAGTTCCTTCTTGTTAGCGCGTTCCGAAGGCTACTCATAATGTACTGAAGTGCACGGGACTTGTCGTTGTCACGGTTGTCGTCTTCGTCTTCCGACGATATAACGAAATCGTCGTCTGAAAATGTAGACCAATACGCAGCAGGTACGTGTATGCTCATATTTAGATTTATTCACTTACAAAAACCACTGAATACAAAATAACAAAACCACTAGAACAAACGAACAACTAACAGTCTGGCAAAGCCTAGGGCTGAACACAGAACAATCACCCACAAAACACAAACACAAACACACCCTCATTTATGAGACTCTCAATCAAAGGCAGATAGAAAACACCTGCCTTCAACTGAGAGTCCCAACACCAATTCACCAGACATAGAAACAGACATACTAGACTCCACATAGAACTACCTAGACATAAACCAAAACCCGGACATACTAAATCAAACACCCTTTACACAAACACACCACCCCGAACCACATAAAACAAATACCCTCTGTCACGCCCTGACCAAACTACAAAACAATTAACCTTATATACTGGCCAGGACGTGACAGTACCCCCCCCTTAAAGGTGCTACCCCAGAAGCACCTTAACACAAAAAAAATTACCCCCAAACAATACCCAAAAGAAAATTCCCCCTTACTAAAGGGAGGGAAGGGAGGGTGGCTGCCGTCAACGACGGCACTGTGCTACACCCCCCCTCCCCAACCCACCTATATTGGAGGCGGCTCCGGCTCAGGCCGTTCCAGGCTGTCTGGGCAGTCTGGCAGCTCGGGACGGTCAGGGCAGTCTGGCAACTCGGGACGGTCAGGGCAGTCTGGCAACTCGGGACGGTCAGGGCAGTCTGGCAACTCGGGACGGTCAGGGCAGTCTGGCAACTCGGGACGGTCAGGGCAGTCTGGCAACTCGGGCAGGTCAGGGCAGTCTGGCAACTCGGGCAGGTCAGGGCAGTCTGTCAGCTCAGGGCAGTCTGGGCAGTCTGGCCACTCCGGCAGTTCAGGGCAGTCTGGCCACTCCGGCAGTTCAGGGCAGTCTGGCCACTCCGGCAGTTCAGGGCAGTCTGGCCACTCCGGCAGTTCAGGGCAGTCTGGCCACTCCGGCAGTTCAGGGCAGTCTGGCCACTCCGGCAGTTCAGGGCAGTCTGGCCACTCCGGCAGTTCAGGGCAGTCTGGCCACTCCGGCAGTTCAGGGCAGTCTGGCCACTCCGGCAGTTCAGGGCAGTCTGGCCACTCCGGCAGTTCAGGGCAGTCTGGCCACTCCGGCAGTTCAGGGCAGTCTGGCCACTCCGGCAGTTCAGCGCAGTCTGGCCACTCCGGCAGTTCAGCGCAGTCTGGCCACTCCGGCAGTTCAGCGCAGTCTGGCCACTCCGGCAGTTCAGCGCAGTCTGGCCACTCCGGCAGTTCAGCGCAGTCTGGCCACTCCGGCAGTTCAGCGCAGTCTGGCCACTCCGGCGACTGTTCGCAGTCTGGCCGCTCCGGCGACTGTTGACTGACGGGCAGCTCCGGCGACTGTTGACTGACGGGCAGCTCCGACGACTGTTGACTGACGGGCAGCTCCGACGACTGTTGACTGACGGGCAGCTCCGACGACTGTTGACTGACGGGCAGCTCCGACGACTGTTGACTGACGGGCAGCTCCGACGACTGTTGACTGACGGGCAGCTCCGACGACTGTTGACTGACGGGCAGCTCCGACGACTGTTGACTGACGGGCAGCTCCGACGACTGTTGACTGGCGGGCAGCTCCGACGACTGTTGACTGGCGGGCAGCTCCGACGACTGTTGACTGGCGGGCAGCTCCGACGACTGTTGACTCGCGAGGCTGGGTTTACGCACTTGCCGTTTAGTGCGGGGAGCGGGAACAGGACGAGTCGGACTGGGTGGACGCACTTCCGGGTCCGCACGAGAGACAGGAGCTGGAAACCCAGGGCTATGGAGGCGCACAGCCGGTCTAGATCTTACCTCCTGCACAACCCGCCTTGGCTGGATGGAACTAGTAGCCCTGCACGAGCGGAGTGCTCGTACAGGGCAGACTGGGCTGTGCAGGGGCTTGATGGTAGCCGTGCGTAGAGCGGGAGTTGGGTAGCCTGGTCCTCGGAGGCGTACCGGCGACCAGATGCGCTGCGCAGGCATCCTCCTACCAGGCTGGATGCCCGCTCTAGCACGGCACCTGCGAGGGGCTGGAATAACTCGCACCGGACTGTGCGTGCGTATGGGTGAGATATTGCGCTTCTCAGCGAAACATGGCGCTCCCCACCTCATACGCTCCTCCATATAACCACGGGTAGCTGGCTTCCGGCTCTTCTTACGCCTAGCCAAACTACCCGTGTGCCCCCCCCCAAAATTTTCTTGGGGGTGCCTCTCGTGCATCTCCTTCAGCGCGTCCACTCTGGCCTCGTACCACCGCCTCTCTGCCTTGGCTGCTTCTATTTCCCACTGCGGGCGGCGATACTCCCCAGCCTGATGCCAAGGTCCGGCCCCGTTCAGAACTTCCTCCCAAGTCCACTTCTCCCGCCAGTCCAACTCGAACGCCGTCTGCTCCTTCCACTGCTGCTTGGTCCTTTTGAGGTGGGTGATTCTGTCACGGTTGTCGTCTTCGTCTTCCGACGATATAACGAAATCGTCGTCTGAAAATGTAGACCAATACGCAGCAGGTACGTGTATGCTCATATTTAGATTTATTCACTTACAAAAACCACTGAATACAAAATAACAAAACCACTAGAACAAACGAACAACTAACAGTCTGGCAAAGCCTAGGGCTGAACACAGAACAATCACCCACCAAAACACAAACACAAACACACCCTCATTTATGAGACTCTCAATCAAAGGCAGATAGAAAACACCTGCCTTCAACTGAGAGTCCCAACACCAATTCACCAGACATAGAAACAGACATACTAGACTCCACATAGAACTACCTAGACATAAACCAAAACCCGGACATACTAAATCAAACACCCTTTACACAAACACACCACCCCGAACCACATAAAACAAATACCCTCTGTCACGCCCTGACCAAACTACAAAACAATTAACCTTATATACTGGCCAGGACGTGACAGTCGTCATGAATGTGCAAAAAAATATATATTTAAGTTCGTTCAAACGTTTTATAACATACATCTTTAGGGCCTTTTTCAACCAGAGCTTCAATAATATTCAAGGCGGACGAATGCATTGTCTTACTAAACGTTTCGAAAGGGGAGGGTAGCCATGGGCGGCCGCGTCATTGTAGTAAATAGCCCTCCCCCTGTGACCAAGTTCCACAGCCTCTCTTTCGGTCAGTTTGTACCATAGAAGACTCAAACCACTTTGTAAAGACTGTCGACATCTAGTGGAAGCCTTAGGAAGTGCTAAATGATTAATAAGCCCCTGTGTGTTTCAATGGCAAAGGTTTGAAGTGATTCCACACGTCAGATTTCCATTTCCTGTTAGGATTTGTCTCAGGTTTTTGCCTGCCATATGAGTTCTGTTATACTCACAGACACCATTCAAACAGTTTTAGAAACTTTAGGGTGTTTTCTATCCAAATCTACTAATTCTATGCATATTCTAGTTACTGGGCAGGAGTAGTAACCAGATTAAATCGTGTACGTTTTTTATCCGGCCGTGAAAATACTGCCCCCTAGCCCAGACAGGTTAAGTAGTACTTTAAAGTATTTTTACTAAAGTACTTTACACCACTGATGATAACGAGTAATGATAGTAGTGATGTGTATACTATTCATAAAATCCATGCTTTTAATCTAATCTGTATTATTTGTATGTTTTCATATATTAATTAGTATATATTTCATTATTACATTCCTCAATACAGACCTGTTCTTAGGCAGATCATGATTACGTTTGATGCATCATCCATGTAACCTACTATTATCGAATCAAATGAACCTGAGATCTTTCCATGGAAATTGTAGTTTTACATACGCTAGTCTTACATGATTGTATTGTTTTCTGCCAGGAAGACATGTACTGTAACCATTGCTTGTTTTAATCTACAAAATAAAAGCACAGAAGAAGCTTTTCTACTGTATTATTGACTGTATGTTTGTTTATTCCATGTGTAACTCTGTGTTGTTGTTTTTGTCACACTGCTTTGCTTTATCTTGGCCAGGTCGCAGTTGTAAATGAGAACTTGTTCTCAACTAGCCTAGCTGGTTAAATAAAGGTGAAATAAATAAGATGGTATACTTGTAAACACGTTTTATTTTCTTCAAGCAGAAATTGAAATTGGGAAATGCCCCCCAAACTTGACATTTGTCCCCCGTAACCATAACAAACTAGTAATATGTTAAAAACAAGAGTACAACACTGTCAATATAATGTTTAACAATCAGGTTACTATCATAGTAAATCTTGGTTTTAATGTATTGTCAAAATGCTTTACAAATGTTCTTAACAGAAAATAAAATAAAAACAGCCATCTGCTTTGTGAAAGACCAAGGACCAGTATTGAATATTCAGGACAGGAAGGAGAGCTGGTAGCAGGGATGAATGATCCAAATGATGAATGATCCAGGATTTGTAATTAGTAACTGAACCTGGGAACGAGGTTAAGGATTTGATGGAGGAGAACACAACCTATTAACAATATGGAGTCAAAAACAAAAGTACATGACAATGATCAACCTTTAACATGACAGATGGTTCTGTCTAGAACCCAAATGGCACCCATTTCCCTATATAGTGCACTCCTATCCCTATGGGCCCTGGTCAAATGGCCCCCTATTCCCTATATAGTGCACTCCTAGCCCTATGGGCCCTGGTCAAATGGTCCCCTATTCCCTATATAGTGCACTCCTAGCCCTATGGGCCCTGGTCAAATGGTCCCCGATTCCCTATATAGTGCACTCCTAGCCCTATGGCCCTGGTCAAATGGTCCCCTATTCCCTATATAGTGCACTCCTAGCCCTATGGCCCTGGTCAAATGGACCCTATTCCCTATATAGTGCACTCCTATCCCTATGGGCCCTGGTCGAAAGCAGTGCACTACATAGGGAATAGGGTTCCATTTGGGCATCTGCTTTCAGAATCAGGGTGCGTAGATCTCCACACTACAGGTCCCTGTTGTTGCTGCTGAGTAGTTTGGGGTAGGAGGTTCCGATGGATCGCCCCTGACGATACACCACCATCTCTAGCAGGTACTCATCCACCTTCACCACGGCCGTGGTCACCTGTACATAAACCACAAGGCTAACGTTAGCCAATACATCCACCCATTTATATGCGGGCTTGGTCAGAACAGTAGTTTATTCAGCCTGGAGGGGTAATGTTACGGCTGGTCAGAACAGTAGTTTATTCAGCCTGGAGGGGTAATGTTATGGCTGGTCAGAACAGTAGTTTATTCAGCCTGGAGGGGTAATGTTACGGCTGGTCAGAACAGTAGTTTATTCAGCCTGGAGGGGTAATGTTATGGCTGGTCAGAACAGTAGATTATTCAGCCTGGAGGGGTAATGTTAGCTATGATGACTTCTGGTTGATAAAACGTGTAATCAGGGTGGTTCAGGGAACCAGGAGTAACCCAGCCTGAGATTTTAAAACTAGCATTAGCTAAAGACTATTGTGTCCAATAGAATTGATTGGTAAATAATGTTTTGAGTCATTTTGGAGTCACTTTTATTGTAAATTATAAAATAATGTTTCATTGGCTCCAAAATGACAATAGATTATTTACCATAAAATTCTATTGGACATCATCTGAAACATAATCAAAACACACTTCAAATGCATCCAAAAAGTTTGTAATCCTAAACTTGATGTAGTCATTGCGTGCTAGGAATATGGGACCAAATACTAAACTTTTAACTAAATGTAATCCACTATAAGTGAATTTGTCCAAATACTTATGACATCTTCAAATGGGGGACCTACTGTAGATACATAAAGTGCATTAGTTTCAGTAAAACAGGTATGAAAATACCCTGAAATAAATTGTAACATTCTGTACTGTCACCTCATATAAAACATCCAAAATATTGGAGTATAGAGACAAATTAAAAGTTTTAGTTTCACAGTCCAATTAAAATTTTAAAACAATGGTAGGTCAAAATTATTCCCAAATTGTTAAAATAAAAAAACTAGGAAGTGTCACACCCTGATCTGTTTCACCTGTCCTTGGGCTCTTCTCCACCCCTCTCCAGGTGTCACCCATCTTCCCCATTATCCCCTGGGTACTTATACCTGTGTTCTCTGTTTGTCTGTTGCCAGTTCGTCTTGTTTGTCAAGTCAACCAGCGTTTTGTCTCAGTGTAACAGTATAGCTTCCGTCCCTCTCCTCGCTCCTACCTGGGCTCGAACCAGGAACACAGCGACAACAGTCACCCTTGAAGCATCGTTACCCATCGCTGCACAAAAGCCGCGGCCCTTGCAGAGCAAGGGGAACAACTACTCCAAGTCTCAGAGCGAGTGACGTCACCGATTGAAACGCTATTAACGCACCCCGCTAACTAGCTAGCCGTTTCACATCGGTTACATCAGCTCCTGCTTTTCCAAAGTCTCTCTTTTTCTCGCCCTCCTGGTTTTGACCCTTGATTGTTGCATGTTGACAACGTACAACATCCAAACGTACAACATGCAAACATCAAGCACAATCTAGGAAAACTCTTAAAGTTTGTGTTTTCATTATAACGTCGTCCTTTAACTATTAATAACACAACAAAAACCTCATTAATTTTCATATTCCATCTATCTTCATTACCACCATTGTGGCTGACGATACCTATTGTCCAAAAGTCCATTTATTCCATGTTAATGTTCTGAGGCCGATTCTCCATAGTGAGAGGACAAAGGAATTTTGTCTGCGGCGTGAGGTGTCATAAAACCCCCCCATCTTCATACCTCTCGATCTCTTTCCCTCTGGTGGGTGTGAGAGATCTCTCTGTAGGATTGTGGTCCATGGTAAACATGACCTGAGCAGGCCAGTCATGACAGTGCATATACCTGTTCTATGTGTGGAATAATTTGAATACATATTGTATTACGACTTTTGTGTTTTGTCTGAATGGTTGTTCGGTAGTAAAGGCCCTGAAAAACATCAACAATTGACTAGTGATGGACAATCCATATAGTTTTTTATTTATTTAACCTTTATTTAACTAGGCAAGTCAGTTAAGAACAAATTCTTATTTACAATGACGGCCTAGGAACAGTGGGTTAACTGCCTTGTTCAGGGGCAGAACGACAGATTTTTACCTTGTCAGCTTGGGGATTCAATCTAGCAACCTTTCGGTTACTGGCCCAACGCTCTAACCACTAGGCTAGCTGCTGCCCCAATCAAACTGCTCATATAATTTGGTTTCCTTGAGCAAGGAGGAGCCCTTCTCAGGTATGTATCTAAGAGTTATGTATCAGATACTCAACATGCTCTGCTCACACCTACTGTGATGGTCTGGGGCCTAAACCACACAAAAACAACACAAGACATTTAAGTGGTCAGAAAATATGGAAGACACTATGGAACACAAAACTTTTACTATCTCATCCTGGAATATACAAGGTCTGAGGTCATCTGCCTTTGGCCTAAAGAGCAGGAACCCAGACTTCATCAAAGATATTGGAAATACAGACATTGTCATCCTACAGGAAACATGGTATAGAGGAGATGGACCCACTGGTTTCCCTCTAGGTTACAGAGAGCTGGTACAACAATGACAAATGGTTTGATGAAGAATGCAAAAAACCTAAAAGAAATTGAGAAACCTATCCAACCAAAAACATAGAAACTCAGAATAACCTGAGCCTACGCCTTCACTATGGTGAATCACTAAAACAATACAGAAATACACTATCGGAAAAAGAAGGAACAGAACGTCAGAAATCAGCTCATTGTGATTAAATAATCCATAGAATCAAACCACTTCTGGGAAAATTTGAAAACACTAAACAAAGAACTACATGAAGAGATCCAACCCAAAAAGGCCTGTGGGGTTGATGGTATCCTAAACGAAATGATAAAATACACAGACCACAGATTCCAATTGGCTATACTTAAACTCTTTAACATCATCCTCAGCTCTGGCATCTTCCCCAATATTTGGAAGCAAGGACTGATCACCCCAATCCACAAAGTGAAGACAAATTTGACCCAAATAACTACCGTGGGATATGAGTCAACAGCAACCTTGTGAAAATCCTCTGCATTATCATTAACAGCAGACTCGTACATTTCCTGGCTTTTTACCAAATTACCGTATGACAGACCACATACTCACCCTGCACACCCTAATTGACAAACAAACCAAAACAAGGGCAAAGTCTTCTCATGCTTTGTTGACTTCAAAAAAGCTTTCGACTCAATTTGGCCTGAGGGTCTGCTATACAAATTGATGGAAAGTGCTGTTGGGGGGGGGGAGGGGAATACAACGTTATAAAATCCATGTACACAGACAAAAAGTGTGCGGTTAAAATTGGCAAAAAACACACATATCTTCCCACAGGGCCGGGGGGTGAGACAGGGATGCAGCTTGACCCCCACCCTCTTCAACATATATATCAATGAATTGGCGAGGGCACTAGAACAGTCTGAAGCACCCAGCCTCACCGTTCTAGAATCTGAAGTCAAATGTCTAATGTTTGCTGATGATCTGGTGCTTCTGTCCCCAACCAAGGAGGGCCTACAGCAGCACCAAACTCAGCAAAAAAAGAAACGTCCCTTTTCAGGACCCTGTCTTTCAAAGATAATTCGTAAAAATCCAAATAACTTCACAGATCTTCACTGTAAAGGGTTTAAACACTGTTTCCCATGCTTGTTCAATGAACCATAAACAATTAATGAACATGCACCTGTGGAACGGTCGTTAAGACACTAACAGCTTACAGACTTTAGGCAATTAAGGTCACAGTTATGAAACTTAGGACACTAAAGAGGCCTTTCTACGGACTCTGAAAAACACCAAAAGAAAGTTGCCCAGGGTCCCTGCTCATCTGCGTGAACGTGCCTTAGGCCTGCTGCAAGGAGGCATGAGGACTGCAGATGTGGCCAGGGCAATAAATTGCAATGTCCGTACTGTGAGACGCCTAAGACACCGCTACAGGGAGACAGGACAGACAGCTGATCGTCCTCGCAGTGGCGGACTACGTGTAACAACACCTGCACAGGATCGGTACATCCGAACATCACACCTGCGGGACAGGTACAGGATGGCAACAACAACTGCCCGAGTTACACCAGGAACGCATAATCCCTCCATCAGTCCACAATAGGCTGAGAGAGGCTGGACTGAGGGCTTGTAGGCCTGTTGTAAGGCAGGTCCTCACCAGACATCACCGGCAACAAAGTCGCCAAGGGGCACAAACCCACCGTCGCTAGACTAGACAGGACTGGCAAAAAGTGCTCTTCACTGACGAGTCGCTGTTTTGTCTCACCAGGGGTGATGGTCGGATTTGTGTTTATCGTCGAAAGAATGAGCGTTACACCGAAGACCTGTATTCTGGAGCGGAATCAATATGGAGGTGGAGGGTCACAACGTCATCGGACTGAGCTTGTTGTCATTGCAGGCAATCTCAACGCTGTGTGTTACAGGGAAGACCTCCTCCCTCATGTGGTACCCTTCCTGCAGGCTCATCCTGACATGACCCTCCAGCATGACAATGCCACCAGCCATACTGCTCGTTCTGTGCATGATTTCCTGCAAGACAGGAATGTGAGTGTTCTGCCATGGCCAGCGAAGAGCCCAGATCTCAATCCCAATGAGCATGTCTGGGACCTGTTGGATCGGAGGGTGAGGGCTAGGGCCATTCTCTCAGAAATGTCCAGGAACTTGCAGGTGCCTTGGTGGAAGAGTGGGGTAACATCTCACAGCAAGAACTGGCAAATCGGGTGCAGTCCATGAGGAGGAGATGCACTGCAGAACTTAATGCAGCTGGTGGCCACCAGATACTGACTGTTACTTTTGTTCAGGGACACATTATTCCATTTCTGTTAGTCACATGGCTGTGGAATGTCTTGTTCAGTTTATGTTTCAGTTGTTGAATCTTGTTATGTTTATACAAATATGTACACGTGTTAAGTTTGGTGAAAATAAACGCAGTTGACAGTGAGAGGACGTTTATTTTTTTCCTGAGTGTAGATATTCTGCACATATTCTGTCAGACCTGGGCCCTGACAGTAAATCTCAGTCAGACAAAAATAATGGTGTTCCAAAAAAGGTCCAGTTGCCAGGACCACAAATACAAATTTAATCTAGACACCGTTGCTCTAGAGCACACAAACTATACATACCTCGGCCTTAACATCAGAGCTACAGGTAACTTCCACAAAGCTGTGAATGATTTGAGAGACAAGGCAAGAAGGGACTTCTATGCCAATTAAAGGAACATAAAATTTGACATACCAATTAGGATCTGGCTAAAAATAATTGAATCAATTATAGAACACATTGCGCTTTATGGTTGTGAGGTCTTGGTGGCAGAATACCTGACCACTGTGATTGACCCAAAATTAAGGAAATCTTTGACTATGTTCTGCCAAAGGCAGACCTTTCTCTCAGGAGAAGACAGGCTATGTGCACAGTACTGCCCACAAAATGAGGTGGAAGCTGAGCTGCACTTCCTAACTTCCTGACAAATGTATGACCATATTAGAGACACATATTTCCCTCAGATTACACAGACCCACAAATAATTCCAAAACAAATACAATGTTGATAAACTCCCATATCTACTGGGTGAAATACCACAGTGTTCCATCACAGCAGGATGTGTGATCTTTTGCCACAAGAAAAGATCAACCAGTGAAGAAAACACACCATTATAAATACAACCCATATTTATGTTTTTCTTTTCACTTTTGTACTTTAACCATTTGCACATCGTTACAACAATGTATTCAGAAATAATATGACATTTGAAATATCTCTTTCTTTGGAACTTTTGTGAATGTAATGTTTACTGTTAATTTTTTGTTTATTTTACTTTTGTTTTATCTATTTCGCTTGCTTTGGCAATGTAAACATTTGTTTCCCATGCCAACAAAGCCCCTTAAATTGAATTGAGTTGAAAGAGAGAGAAAACGATTAACGCAGGAGAGAGGGAGAGGGAGAAAGAGAGCATTTATAACACATCTAGGAGTGTAGTACATTTCTGATGACAAATGTTTTGTTGTTGACCAAATTCAACGCTCTCTCATTGTCCTCCGTACAAAAACAACGGGAAAAAAGCCACCTGCTGGAGGGAGACATATTTTCCACCGAGTTTGGCCTCTCTCTTCCGCTTCTTCTCTGACAAATTGCTCCTCCTCACTGCTGAGTGACGCTGCCTCATGGGAGACAGGTACAGGTAATGTTTCAGCAGGAGCAGCAGCCTCTGGCTCCCCCTGCTGTTCTGGAGGTGTCAGCACAGATTTAGGTTTTGTGTCTGGGAGGAAGGAGGGGCTCCATTAGCTACAGGTGGGGGGATATTAGAATCATCCACCTTCATCCCCTTCTTCAATGAGACCAGCATGGACTCTGGGGTCTGGAGAATAACACAGGGATAATGAGAAAGGAACAGAGTGTTATACAACTTTACATCAGGGGTAGTCAACTCTCCTACGACGTCCATTAACAAATTGTGTCCCAAAATCTTGGATCAGGTCCCCACCTGTCCATATGATCTCATTCATTATTATCTAAAAGGGCCAACTGGTTCTAAATCAGCACTCTTACTGTGAGAAGCATTGTGAATACAGGCTCTGGAGAGAAACAAGAAGTGCAGGCTTTTCCTCCATCTCTACCCAGACACACCAGATGTAGTTTTCTAAAATGCCTTTCTCCGTGCTTTAGAGCAGGGCTTCCCAAACTTCTTCTAGTTGCGACCCACCTATCGAGGTGTCTTTTGAGTCGCGACCCACCTATCGAGGTGTCTTTTGAGTCGCGACCCACCTATCGAGGTGTCTTTTGAGTCGCGACCCACCTATCGAGGTGTCTTTTGAGTCGCGACCCACCTATCGAGGTGTCTTTTGAGTAGCGACCCACCTATCGGTTTCTTTTGAGTCGCGACCCACCTATCGGTTTCTTTTGAGTTGCGACCCACCTATCGAGGTGTCTTTTGAGTTGCGACCCACCTATCGAGGTGTCTTTTGAGTCGCGACCCACCTATCGAGGTGTCTTTTGAGTCGCGACCCACCTATCGGTGTCTTTTGAGTCGCGACCCACCTATCGAGGTGTCTTTTGAGTCGCGACCCACCTATCGAGGTGTCTTTTGAGTCGCGACCCACCTATCGAGGTGTCTTTTGAGTCGCGACCCACCTATCGAGGTGTCTTTTGAGTCGCGACCCACCAGTTGAGGTGTATTCTGAGTCGCGACCCACCATAAAAGTTGAGCGGTGAAAAAACACACAGACCAAATAATAAATCAAGCATATCATATTGGAAACAGAGATTACAATGTTGCAGTTTTAAAGCTAATCTCCTTCAATTCTACACTTTGTCATGGAACTGAAATAAAATGTTGCAGTTTTAAAGCAATTTCTATAATTCTATGCATTTTGACATGGCTAATGCCGTATTCTAATACTCCAAACATTATTATAATGTCAACGGGTGCCTGATTGCTTTTATTTCGTTGATTGTAACTTCTAAAAGGTTCTAGGCTACTATTAAATGTAGTATGGTGGTGTTGATATCATGTAGTCATAGTAACCAGGAGTGGTATGGTGTTGATATCATGTAGTCATAGTAACCAGGAGTGGTACGGTGTTAATATCGTGTAGTCATAGTAACCAGGAGAGGTATGGTGTTGATATCATGTAGTCATAGTAACCAGGAGTGGTATGGTGTTGATATCATGTAGTCATAGTAACCAGGAGAGGTATGGTGTTGATATCGTGTAGTCATAGTAACCAGGAGTGGTATGGTGTTGATATCTTGTAGTCATAGTAACGAATGGTGTTGAGCCGGTTTTATGTAATGTTATTCTGCCCAGGTCATTCAACACAGCGTTAGATAATAGTTTATGCTGCTCACAGTTCTCGTGGACTGTCCTGTCGTTTTGGAGGAACTATCCGGGTAAGTATCCCGCTGTTATGATCTCTGAGTGAAACATTGTGAAATATGTTTGTTTTTAGGTTCAAGACTGTCATGACATTTGTAAACCATAAATATCAATAAAGAAAGATATGTTCATACATGAATACATTGTTCTAGTATACAGAGTTACTATAAAGAAGGCAGTCCTTGATCGACCACCTTTCATCACAGGTGATCTGTGCCAATAAAGGCACACCCTCTTCCTTATCGAGCCATTTTCTAGGTCTAGGATAGTCGGCTGATATCCTATGTTCTTCTCACAGTGACAGTGTACCTGATCGAAAGTATCCTATTTCTAAACTTTGGTATCCCAACACATATGATACAATTTTTTATGAGGTAAGAAATGTATTCATGTTGATTCATGTAAACCATAGATTAACCAAATGTATTAATGTTGATTCATGTAAACCATAGTTTAACCAAATGTATTAATGTTGATTCATGTAAACCATAGTTTAACCAAATGTATTAATGTTGATTCATGTAAACCATAGTTTAACCAAATGTTTTAATGTTGATTCATGTAAACCATAGTTTAACCAAATGTTCAAGAAAAATGTTCCCGGACTGTAGCCTTCCTTGTTTAAGGGCGTTTTCACACATAATTTTGATATGTAGTTTGAATCAGAGTTCGATTATTTGTTACATTGTATATTTTTTATTTGGTCCAGTTCGGTTGACATTAGGCAATGTGAAACCAACTCAATTTCCTTAACAAAACCAAATGTCCATGAAAATAATTTGTTTATTGGACAAACATGCTCGTGTTATATCCGTTTATGATTATCATGCAGCATCACTTGTGTGTCCGAATCTTCATATTACTCTCGTTTTGGTCTTCCAACAACATGCGGGAGGAAACAGCGCAATAGCCGCTCTAAATGCGACGTGGAAAAGGCTATATTCAGTAGCCTAGAGTATATCCCAGATATAGGCCCCGTCTCCTCTAATCTGCATCGGATGCGCTCATCAATGCACTTCTGCTTACAGAATGTTTCAGAGCTCTCAAGTTAGGATGCTGGGTGCTTTTAATCAAATGCTCGCAGTCTAACAACCAATAATAATGAGAGACTCTGGTTATTTTCCTGTGTTTGGTCCAGACTGCGTTCTCATCTGCAGCAAACTGCACCACGGTACGAATTGAATCAGACTGAGACCCCCCTTTTTGTGCGAACCACGGTGGGTTGTTTAGTGCGCTCCTAAGTGCGGATAGTGTTCACACCAGTCCAAATGAACCGAACAGTCCGAACTAAAGGGGTAAACGCACCAGAGTTCGACTCTTTGTTACATTATAGTGTTCACACCAGTCCAAATGAACCGAACAGTCCGAACTAAAAGGGTAAACGCACCAGAGTTCAGAAAAACCGCACCAAACCAATTCGGTGTGAAAGCCTCTAAGAGTCAAGAAGGAAAGAAGTTTAATGAATCATCACATTTTGTTTAATGTAGAATAATGTCACCAGTGCTTTTGATCAATTTTTTTTATTTTTAATGACAAGCATTAGGGCAAAGTGAAGATTAAAAACAATACATTGCGTGGAGAGGGCTTCAAAAACTCAAATTAGGAACTCATTTCATAACTGACTAGGGGAGGGTTTAGGAGGAGTGGTGATACTTGACTAGGGGAGGGTTTAGGAGGAGTGGTGATACTTGACTAGGGGAGGGTTTAGGAGGAGTGGTGATACTTGACTAGGGGAGGGTTTAGGAGGAGTGGTGATACTTGACTAGGGGAGGGTTTAGGAGGAGTGGTGATACTTGACTAGGGGAGGGTTTAGGAGGAGGGGTGATACTTGACTAGGGGAGGGTTTAGGAGGAGGGGTGATACTTGACTAGGGGAGGATTTAGGAGGAGTGGTGATACTTGACTAGGGGAGGGTTTAGGAGGAGTGGTGATACTTGACTAGGGGAGTTGGATTTGTTTTTGGACAGAAGCTGTAGAGATCTGTAAGAAATGGCACTTCTGTAGTTAAATATCTTATTCAGCCATTTTGTTATTTTTAAACATTAAATGACCTGGCATGATGTGGTATTGGTCAATTATACAGTTTAAAGCCATTGTTTTTTGCCCAAAGTCGACCTTTAAGTACATCATTTTTTTGTTTTCTCTTCGCTTGGCCCTAATACTCTTCTGTAGTTGATTACCGTTCTCCTAGCAGCAGGATATTATGCTGGCGGCATGATTGTAGATTTATTTTCTTCAAAATAAGAGTCCCGCTGCAAAGACATGCGAAACTTTGGGAATATAAAACATTTTTGCACCTGTGCAGTACAACTGTTTTTCACAGCATTGCAACCAACTTTGGGGGGAAAAAATTATAGTTTGATGTATTTTATTTTTAATATTGTATTTTATACCAGCATTTCTTTTAAAAAAAATTACACAAATACTGGTATGTTGAAAGCTGTTGTGTAGGCCAGGGCACTCCACCCCTGTTACTGGAGAGCTCCCATCCTGTAGGTTTTCGCTCCAACCTTAATCTAACGTACCTGATTCTAATAATTAGCTGGTAGATAAGCTGAATCAGGTTAGTTACAACTGGGGATGGAGTGAACGTACAGGACGGTAGCGCTCCAGGAACAGGGTTGGAGAGCCCTGGTGTATATTTAAAGAAATACACTATAACAAATGTATGTTATTGGAATTACTTAATAGAATCTGCAAAACTTTAAAAAGGATCTCTATTTTGCTGGGCAACAGGTTTAATACAGAGTACTGATGACTCCTCACTCCACCCACTCCATTCACTGCAATACACAGTATAATGAGATACTTATTGGCTTTGTAGAGGAAAAAAACGTTACTTCCGGTCTTATAAACTAGGGTGGAAAATACAGGTCTCTACTAAATAAATACGGATAGTTTTGGAGAGGGATTGTGGTACATATCCAGCTACGCAGCTTTAAATGACATGGTACTATCCATGGATCTGAAATCAATACTTTATTTATACAATCTAATTTATTTACAAGTTAAATGTAATGAATATTAACCAGGCTATTAGGACACAGTATAATCACGCTTTTCCAAACAGCGATGGAGAAAATGATTTGCAAGTTGTAGGCCGATATGTGCTGCTTATCTATTAAAGTTAGCAATATACAGTAAAGGCATAGGACTATTACCGAGTTTTCAAAAAGTATTACGGAAACAAGATTATTTACAGGCAAGGCTATCAGCACACAGAATAATCCAGTTTCAGAACAACAAAGGAGAACGTTATTTACAAGCTTCAGTGTTGCTTTACTGTAAAGGATTATTACCTAGTTTTTTTAAACCAATAACGACAAGATTGAAATATAATACAGAGATGTGATGATTATCGAGGTCAGCAACGGTATTTTATGTGATTTTTAAAAAATGTAGTTATTTTCTATAACACGTGTGAAACGTACCGTAACGCTTCAGTGTGAAACGTACCGTAACGCTTCAGTGTGAAACGTACCGTAACGCTTCAGTAGGAAACGTACCGTAACGCTTCAGTGTGAAACGTACCGTAACGCTTCAGTGTGAAACGTACCGTGAAGCTTCAGTGTGAAACGTACCGTAATGCTTCAGTAGGAAACGTACCGTAACGCTTCAGTGGGAAACGTACCGTGACGCTTCAGTAGGAAACGTACCGTAACGCTTCAGTGGGAAACGTACCGTAACGCTTCAGTAGGAAACGTACCGTAACGCTTCAGTAGGAAACGTACCGTAACGCTTCAGTAGGAAACGTACCGTAACGCCTCAGTGGGAAACGTACCGTGACGCTTCAATTAAACGCTGAGTGTTAAATAGCTGCCTGTCTCTTTTAACCAAGTCAGGTCTTTCACACAACAATATAACGTGCCATACCTTGTGGAACAGATAACAGCTGGAATGCGGTTTTAACCAATCAGCATTCCGGATTAGACCCACCAGTTGTATAATTGCATGTAGGCCTACAGCAGCTCTGATTGGTTATGCCACAGCGGGGCTGTGCGGGCTGAGTCGTGAGCAGTAGAATCCTACTCTGAAGCGTTCTGCCTATAGCAGAATCTCTTTCACAGTTCATTTTGTTTCGGTTGTATTGAAAGTGACTAATGTTGTGTTGATTCGATCACAATTACCACAGTAAAGGTAAACAGTGACAGTGTTATCTAACAGGGAAAACTCTAGAAAGTTGAGTGAAATTTAATCTTGTGCTTCTTTCCTTGGGCTGATATTTCTTCTGTGCAGCAGACAAACACGCGCAGCTTAGAGGGAACATTGATTACTGAGTATTTTGTGTAGGTTGTTGACAAAAAAATTACAATTTAAATCCATTTCAATCCCACTTCGTAACACAATAAAAAATAATGTGAATAAATTCAAGGGATATGAATACTTTTTCAAAGCACTGGGTTTGGTTAGTTCCACATTTAATTTATCTCATGCTTTGTAAACAACAGGTGTAGACTAACAGGTAAATGCTTGGTAAACAACAGGTGTGGACTAACAGGTAAATGCTTGGTAAACAACAGGTGTGGACTAACAGGTAAATGCTTGGTAAACAACAGGTGTAGACTACCAGTGAAATGCTTGGTAAACAACAGGTGTGGACTAACAGGTAAATGCTTGGTAAACAACAGGTGTAGACTAACAGTGAAATGCTTGGTAAACAACAGGTGTGGACTACCAGTGAAATGCTTGGTAAACAACAGGTGTAGACTAACAGGTAAATGCTTGGTAAACAACAGGTGTAGACTAACAGGTAATTGCTTGGTAAACAACAGGTGTGGACTAACAGGTAAATGCTTGGTAAACAACAGGTGTAGACTAACAGTGAAATGCTTGGTAAACAACAGGTGTGGACTACCAGTGAAATGCTTGGTAAACAACAGGTGTAGACTAACAGGTAAATGCTTGGTAAACAACAGGTGTAGACTAACAGTGAAATGCTTGGTAAACAACAGGTGTAGACTAACAGGTAAATGCTTGGTAAACAACAGGTGTGGACTACCAGTGAAATGCTTGGTAAACAACAGGTCCTTTCCAACAATGCACAGAAGAATAATAACACAATAAATACATCCACAATGAGGTACGATAACTTGTCTATATACACAGGGTTCCTGTACTGAGTCGATGTGCAGGGGTACGAGGTAATTGAGGTAGATATGTGCATGTAGGTAGTGATAAAGTGACAAGACAACAGGATAGATAATAAACATTGTAGTTTTCATAATTGGTCTTAAAAATTTTTTAAATCTCATGAATAAATTATTGCCTTTTCTTGTTGGCACAATATCATTTTAATCAATGGCCATATTTATGTTATTATTCAGCTGATGATATTACAATGTGTTGAAATGCGGGCTTTTATTTTGAAGGTTTCCTCATTACCATATGATAGTGGCGTCATTGTTTGTGCTGCTGGCAGAATATCAATGTGCTGTTGAATGTGCATAAGACCATGGGGGATAGAGCGAAGAAACAACAGAAACTGGACCCATTTTTGAAGGTATTTTGAAAGAAGTTCTACCAAACCAACTTTCTACAACTTGAGTCACTGCCAGAACCTACAGAATGTGATGGTGTTTTTCTATATTACAGGAGATTACACGTCCAAGTAACGTTTCAAAAAACCAACAACAAACTCCTGACCAATCTCCAGCAGCTGTTGCCAAGGTGACACTCTGTCATATTACATTTAATCTTAGTTTTCTTTTATTAGTGTGACTTGCTTCAGCAGTTACACTTTCAAATATTGTACAACTTATTTCTGACTCTTCTTTGGAACGCTATTTTTCGTACACTGTGTCGTGGAAATTCTTACACAGGGACACTCAAAGTCAATCTTTAAATAAATAATTGTTTATTGTCAATGTGCTAGTACACATGTCAATCAGGAACTCTCCCCGGTCAGACCCAGCAGCTGTCTTATACACAGACAAGTTTATATTTGCCTGATTTAGCATAAATAATGAATCATTACCGTTTTGTTCTATTCATGTGACCGACCAATACTGGTTCATAACCTGTGATACCCCCACGAGGCTTCTGTCTAAGCTGAGACCTTGACACTGAGATATCTTTTGTTTGTTCTCCCCACAAAGATCTGGTCGTACTGCCAAAATACAGGTACTGACAAGTGAGGATTTGTACAGTCAGCCACTTGTATGAACACAGAAATTGGTTACTAGAACCTCACATGAATAGAAGACAGAAATTAGTTAAAAGAAAAGCACAAACAATAAACTCCCTGAGCACTGTTTATGCTAGATACCACTACTACTAATACAACTACCACTACTACTACCACCACTACTGCTACCACTACTACTACCACCACTACTAATACAACTACCACTACTACTACCACCACTACTACTAATACAACTACCACCACTACTACTAATGCAACTACCACTACTACTACCACCACTACTGCTACCACTACTACTACCACCACTACTAATACAACTACCACTACTACTACTACTACTACTACAACTACCACTAATAACACTACTACTACTGATACCACTACTACTAATACAACTACCACTACTACTACTAATACAACTACCACTACTACTACCACCACTACTACTACCACCACCACTACTGCTACCACTACTACTGCTACCACTACTACTACCACTACTACTGCTACCACTACTACTGCTACCACTACTACTACCACAACTACTACCACCACTACTACTATTAATACTACCACTACATTTACGTTTACATTTACGTCATTTAGCAGACGCTCTTATCCAGAGCGACTTACAGTAGTGAATGCATACATTTCATACAATTTCATAATTGTTTTTTTTTTTTCTGTGCTGGCCCCCCGTGGGAATCGAACCCACAACCCTGGTGTTGCAAACACCATGCTCTACCAACTGAGCTACAGGGAAGGCTGCTGCTGCTGCTGCTGCTGCTACTGCTACTGCTACTGCTACTACTACTACTACTACTACTACTACTACTACTACTACTACTACTACTACTACTACTACTACTACTACTACTATTACCACTACTACTACTACTACTACTATTACTACCACTACTACTATTACCACTACTATTACTACTACTACTACCACCACTACTACTATTACTAGCCTTCCCTGTAGCTCAGTTGGTAGAGCGTGGTGTTTGCAACACCAGGGTTGTGGGTTCGATTCCCACGGGGGGCCAGCACAGAAAAAAAAATGTATGAAATGTATGCATTCACTACTGTAAGTCGCTCTGGATAAGAGCATCTGCTAAAAGACTAAAATGTAAAAATGTAAATGTACTACTACTAATACTACTACCACTACTACTATTAATACTACTACCACTACTATTATTAATACTACTACCACTACTACTACCACCGCTACCATTACTACTACTATTACTACTACCACTACTATTACTACTACTACTATTAATACTACTACTATTACTACTACCACTACTATTACTACTACCTCTACTACTATTACTAATACCACTACTACCACTACTATTACTACTACCTCTACTACTATTACTAATACCACTACTACCACTACTATTACGTCTACTACTACTACTACTATCACCGCTACTATTAATACTACCACTACTATAACTACTACTACTACTACTACTACTACTACTACTACTACTATCACCGCTACTATTACTACTACTATTACTACTATTACTACTACTATTACTACTACTATTACTACTACCACCACTATTACTACTACCACTACTATAACTACTACTACTACTACTATCACTGCTACTATTACTACTACTACTACTACTACAATTACTACCACCACTACTATTACCACCACTACTATTACTACCACTACTACTACTATTACTACTACTATTACTACTACTACTACTACCACCACTACTATTACTACCACCACTACTATTACTACTACCACTACTATTACTACTACGACCACCACTACTATTACTACTACCACTACTACTATTACTACCACCACTACTATTACTAGCCCTACTATTACTACTACTACCACCACTACTACCACTACTATTACTACCACCACTACTATTACTCCTACCACCACTACTATTAGTACTACCACTACTACCACTACTATTACTACTACTACTACTATTACTACTACTATTACCGCTACTGCATTTACATTTAACATTTACATTTAAGTCATTTAGCAGACGCTCTTATCCAGAGCGACTTACAAATTGGTGAATTCACCTTATGATATCCAGTGGAACAACCACTTTACAATAGTGCATCTAAATCTTTTAGGGGGGGTTAGAAGGATTACTTTATCCTATCCCAGGTATTCCTTAAAGAGGTGGGGTTTCAGGTGTCTCCGGAAGGTGGTGATTGACTCCGCTGTCCTGGCGTCGTGAGGGAGCTTGTTCCACCATTGGGGTGCCAGAGCAGCGAACAGTTTTGACTGGGCTGAGTGGGAACTGTGCTTCCTCAGAGGTAGGGAGGCGAGCAGGCCAGAGGTGGATGAACGCAGTGCCCTTGTTTGGGTGTAGGGCCTGATCAGAGCCTGAAGGTACGGAGGTGCCGTTCCCCTCACAGCTCCGTAGGCAAGCACCATGGACTTGTAGCGGATGCGAGCTTCAACTGGAAGCCAGTGGAGAGAGCGGAGGAGCGGGGTGACGTGAGAGAACTTGGGAAGGTTGAACACCAGACGGGCTGCGGCGTTCTGGATGAGTTGTAGGGTTTTAATGGCAAAGGCAGGGAGCCCAGCCAACAGCGAGTTGCAGTAATCCAGACGGGAGATGACAAGTGCCTGGACTAAGACCTGCGCCGCTTCCTGTGTGAGGCAGGGTCGTACTCTGCGAATGTTGTAGAGCATGAACCTACAGGATCGGGTCACCGCCTTGATGTTAGTGGAGAACGACAGGGTGTTGTCCAGGGTCACGCCAAGGTTCTTAGCACTCTTGGAGGAGGACACAAGGGAGTTGTCAACCGTGATGGCGAGATCATGGAACGGGCAGTCCTTCTGGGGGAAGAACAGCTCCGTCTTGCCGAGGTTCAGCTTGAGGTGGTGATCCGTCATCCACACTGATATGTCTGCCAGACATGCAGAGATGCGATTCGCCACCTGGTTATCAGAAGGGGGAAAGGAGAAGATTAATTGTGTGTCGTCTGCATAGCAATCATAGGAGAGACCATGTGAGGATATGACAGAGCCAAGTGACTTGGTGTATAGTGAGAATAGGAGAGGGCCTAGAACAGAGCCCTGGGGGACACCAGTGGTGAGAGCACGTGGTGCGGAGACAGATTCTCGCCACGCCACCTGGTAGGAGCGACCTGTCAGGTAGGACGCAATCCAAGCGTGGGCCGCGCCGGAGATGCCCAGCTCGGAGAGGGTGGAGAGGAGGATCTGATGGTTCACAGTATCAAAGGCAGCAGATAGGTCTAGAAGGATGAGAGCAGAGGAGAGAGAGTTAGCTTTAGCAGTGCGGAGAGCCTCCGTGACACAGAGAAGAGTAGTCTCAGTTGAATGCCCAGTCTTGAAACCTGACTGATTAGGATCAAGAAGGTCATTCTGAGAGAGATAGCAGGAGAGCTGGCCAAGGACGGCACGTTCAAGAGTTGTGAGAAAAGAAAGAAGGGATACTGGTCTGTAGTTGTTGACATCGGAGGGATCGAGTGTAGGTTTTTTCAGAAGGGGTGCAACTCTCGCTCTCTTGAAGATGGAAGGGACGTAGCCAGCGGTCAAGGATGAGTTGATGAGCAAGGTGAGGTAGGGGAGAAAGTCTTTGGAAATGGTCTGGAGAAGAGAGGAGGGGATAGGGTCAAGTGGGCAGGTTGTTGGGCGGCCGGCCGTCACAAGACGCGAGATTTCATCTGGAGAGAGTGTGGAGAAAGAGGTCAAAGCACAGGGTAGGGCAGTGTGAGCAGGACCAGCGGTGTCGTTTGACTTAGCAAACGAGGATCGGATGTCATCGACCTTCTTTTCAAAATGGTTGACGAAGTCATCCGCAGAGAGGGAGGAGGGGGGGAGGGGGAGGAGGATTCAGGAGGGAGGAGAATGTAGCAAAGAGCTTCCTAGGGTTAGAGGCAGATGCTTGGAATTTAGAGTGGTAGAAAGTGGCTTTAGCAGCAGAGACAGAAGAGGAAAATGTAGAGAGGAGGGAGTGAAAGGATGCCAGGTCTGCAGGGAGGCGAGTTTTCCTCCATTTCCGCTCGGCTGCCCTGAGCCCTGTTCTGTGAGCTCGCAGTGAGTCGTCGAGCCACGGAGCAGGATGGGAGGACCGAGCCGGCCTGGAGGATAGGGGACAGAGAAAATCAAAGGATGCAGAAAGGGAGGAGAGGAGGGTTGAGGAGGCAGAATCAGGAGATAGGTTGGAGAAGGTTTGAGCAGAGGGAAGAGATGATAGGATGGAAGAGGAGAGAGTAGCGGGAGAGAGAGAGTGAAGGTTGGGACGGCGCAATACCATCCGAGTAGGGGCAGAGTGAGAAGTGTTGGATGAGAGCGAGAGGGAAAAGGATACAAGGTAGTGGTCGGAGACTTGGAGGGGAGTTGCAATGAGATTAGTGGAAGAACAGCATCTAGTAAAGATGAGGTCAAGCGTACTGCCTGCCTTGTGAGTAGGGGGGAAGGTGAGAGGGTGAGGTCAAAAGAGGAGAGGAGTGGAAAGGAGGAGGCAGAGAGGAATGAGTCAAAGGTAGACGTGGGGAGGTTAAAGTCACCCAGAACTGTGAGAGGTGAGCCATCCTCTGGAAAGGAACTTATCAAGGCGTCAAGCTCATTGATGAACTCTCCAAGGGAACCTGGAGGGCGATAAATGATAAGGATGTTAAGCTTGAAAGGGCTGGTAACTGTGACAGCATGGAATTCAAATGAGGAGATAGACAGATGGGTCAGGGGAGAAAGAGAGAATGTCCACTTGGGAGAGATGAGGATTCCAGTGCCACCACCCCGCTGGCTCGATGCTCTAGGGGTATGCGAGAACACGTGGGCAGACGAGGAGAGAGCAGTAGGAGTAGCAGTGCTATCTGTGGTAATCCATGTTTCCGTCAGCGCCAGGAAGTCTAGGGACTGGAGGGTAGCATAGGCTGAGATGAACTCAGCCTTGTTGGCCGCAGACCGGCAGTTCCAGAGGCTGCCGGAGACCTGGAACTCCACGTGGGTCGTGCGAGCTGGGACCACCAGGTTAGAGTGGCAGCGGCCACGCGGTGTGAAGCGTTTGTATGGCCTGTGCAGAGGGGAGAGAACAGGGATAGACAGACACATAGTTGACAAGCTACAGAAGAGGCTACGCTAATGCAAAGGAGATTGGAATGACAAGTGGACTACACTTCTCGAATGTTCAGAAAGTTAAGCTTACGTTGCGAAAATCTTATTGACTAAAATGACGAAAATGCTAGCTAACTAACACTAACACTACACTAATCAAGTTGTTCCGTTGTAATGTAATAGTTTCTACAGTGCTGCTAGTCGGTAGAGGTTGGCTATTATACAAAAGCAACTTTGTAGCTAGCTAACATAACACTAATCAAGACGTTCCTTTGTAATGTATTTAGTTTCTACAATGCTACTCGTCGGTAATAGTTGGCTAGGTATGGAACAATGGCGTCGCGGGGGACGGAAATAGCTGGCTAGCTAACCTCGATAATTACTAAACTACACAATTATCAAGCTATGACAAAGACAACTATGTAGCTAGCTAGCTAACACTGCACTAGTCAAATCGTTCCGTTGTAGTGTATTAGTATCTACAGCGCTGCTAGTCGGTAACGGTTGGCTAGCTAGCAAACCCACTAGCTAGCAGTGGGTTTGATGACTAGGTGTGTTGACTAAGTCTGGAGTCTGGACAAGGCGTCGCGTCGCGGCTGGCTAGCTAACCTCGATAATTACTCTAAACTACACAATAATCTTAGATACAAAGACAGCAAAGACAACTATGTAGCTAGCTAACTAACACAAACACTACACTAATCAAGTCGTTCCGTTGTAATGTAATCGTTTCTACAGTGCTGCTAGTCGGTAGAGGTTGGCTAGCTAGCAGTGTTGACTAGCTAGCAGCTAGCAGTGTTGACTACGTTAGGAGGACGAAAAAAATAGCTAGCCTCGATAATTACTCTAATTACTCTAAGCTACACAATTATCTTTGATAGCTAAGAAAAATTGCTCAGATCAAACCAACCAAACCGTTGTAATGTAAAGAAGTGTAATATTACCTGTGGAGCGAAGCGAAGTGCGACTGCTCGCTCCGGACCGGAAGTTCACCGGAAGTTCACAACTGCTACCACTATCACCACCACCACCACCACCACCACCACCACCACTACTATTACTATTACCACGACTACTATTACTACTATTACTACTATTACTACTACTACTACCACTACTACTACTATAACCACTACTACCACCACTACTATTACTACTACCACTACCACTACTACCACTAATACTACTATTACTACTACCACTACCACTACTACCACTACTACTACTACTACTACTAACACTACTACTACTACTACTACTACCACCACCATTCACCACTGCTACAGTCACTAAAGGCTGCTATCCCTCTAGTATTTATAATACAGTCACTACTATACTAGCCCCAATTTTTCAACACTAGCCTCTAACAATTTAAACTTCAGAAATGATTCCGCTAACATACAAATACTCCTGGACAGCTGAAGCAAGTCACACAATTTGTTTGGATGAAAAATGACCCTTTCTTGTAATTGTAGTTGATATGTTGTAACTCATGCATTACAGAGTTCTCATCAGAGTAACTCCTCGGGCAACCAGCCAGGAACATCTAGCCAATCTCAGGATTCTCATATCAAGGTTAGACATGCATTCATCTGCCTGTGTTTGCTTTAGTTGGTACAGTTTAGCTTTTCCAATGTATTTGTCTGTTCGTTGATAATAGTCAATTATGAGTATTCTTTTTAATATAGTCTTCTATTTTACAATTTGATGTAGCGGAGGTGAGGCAGAGTAACTCTGCCTGGGTCTTAAAATCGGTGTCACTCTCGGACCAAGGGGGAATTTCCTCTTGGCTTAGTGGTTGACGTTGGTTTCCTGAGAGGGAGACTGTGGTTCTAATCCCCTGAGCCTTAACACTTACATCTCTTCTGTCACAGAAAGAAGCACATGATGTAATCCATTCCTTTCGATACCGCTTCAATTTAAAAAAATACAGTGTTACATGCCATACTTATGGAACGGTCTTGGATGCACTGCGAACAAGCGAGATGTTCAAGAACACGACAAAGAAAAAACAGGGGATGGAAATTGTCATCCAAAGAGAAAAAGAGCCAAGGGCAGCTGTCAGTACACATTTCCCCTGCCATTTAATTGATAACAATGAGCTAGTGACAGTCAGCTTCATCAAAGTTCCAAACGGCAGTTCTTCAGATCCCCAGGGCCTTTCCAAACAGAGTAACCAAAAGAAAATGCACCCTGGAAAGTTGATGGCTTTCAATGTTGAAACTGAGGGTGAAAAAGGTATAGTAAACAATGTAATGAAAAACCCAGCGCTAAGGAAGAAAGTGAAGTATGTTTGTGTGTACGGATACAAAGGGGAAAAGGTGAAGCATGCCTTGAGGAGAGATGGGCGATTTGATAAAACCATCTTTAAAACACGCTGTGCTCTTTCTGAGCCAGAGACGGGTGTCGACATAGAGATGTCCCAGACAGTTGATGGTATTGATGGGAAACGTCATCAAGGTTGTAAAGGTGAAATGTTGGTTGTGAAGGTAAAACGTATCGGTCGTGTAGCTCAGCCACAGCCAGATAGTCTTGAGGATTGGGACAACACACCAACTGAAGAGCTGTCCTTCCCCCCTGGTGGAACATCGGAAGCAGCTCTCTGTCCTCAGAATCCTACCACACCAGACACAGTTAAAACACATCTGCAGTCAAAGGAGGCAGGAAAAGATTGTAGTTCTCTGGTAGTGAAGCAAAAACGGCAAGAGATTCCAAACTCTAAAGAGATCCTAAACATCCTACGTTCCCAATATGCAGGCTTGGTAGATCACATGAAAAAGAGAGAGAATTTGAAAAAGCCTTCAGACGTGCAACAATTCTTAAGAGTAGAGTTTGGAAAGAAAACACAGAGCTTCCAAGAGGTAAAGAAAGTGAAGAGTCTGATAGAGCTGAGTGCTTCTGTTTGTCAGGTGAGAATTGAAGGGAATGCAAAAGGAACTGGCTTCCTTCTGTTTGACAAGTTCATCCTTACAAACGCCCATGTTGTCCAGCAAATCTATGAGCCGATAACTAACACGCTGCAACAATCGGTAACAGTCACGTTTGACTTTGAAGACCTGGATGAGATACCGCAGCAGATACCAGTGAAAAGTGAGGTTGTAGCCTATGGAAAAGATGATTTGGGGAATCTTGACTTTGCTTTGCTAGAGGTTAGCTCAGGTCCTGACATCACCTTGCCTTCAAGCTTGCTTGACACCTTCAGATTTCCGTCTCCAGAGGGGGGAATCTGCATCATCGGCCACCCCGAGGGCGGGGTGAAAAAGACAGACCCCTGCTTTATCACTCAATATGGAGATCGGAAACAAGCTGTAGAAAAACATGTAACAGAAAATAAGGAATTCTTTCATGTCATAAACAACAGATATTTTGAGGAGAATTCGGACATCAACACACGTCTCCTGACGGACACAGAGAAGATTACCTACGACACCTGTTTCTTCCACGGTGCCTCTGGCTCTCCAGTCTTCAACGAGTACTGCCAGCTGATAGCTATGCATACAGCAGGCTACTCCTACCAGGGTAAAAGAGGGAAAACCCAGAGTATCATAGAGTATGCCATTCCCCTGTCAGGCATACTTGAGGAGATTATCATCCAAGCGGTGCATAGGAAAAGAGTTGATGTGCTACAGGGATTCCTGAGCCAGAGGAGTGAGAAATTAGACGTAGTGCTGGAAAGAGTCAAGACACAGTCTGATAAAGCCAGCCTGGTCAAGGCATTTCAGGAGAAGCTGCCGTTCAACAGTTACACTTCAGCTACAGATCAGGGAGAGCAGAGAACCTTCCATCAGTTCCTCTTTGATAAAGGCGACGCCATGGAGGTGGATGATGACTAGTGGTTTTGACTATGACAATTGAAAAAGTGCCCAGTTGTCATATTTAAGTAAAAGTATAGATGCCTTAATAGAAAGTTACTCAAGTGAAAATCAGACAGGAAAATACTGCTTGATTAAAAATCAAATCAAATTTATTTATATAGCCCTTCGTACATCAGCTGATATCTCAAAGTGCTGTACAGAAACCCAGCCTAAAACCCCAAACAGCAAGCAATGCATGTGAAAGAAGCACGGTGGCTAGGAAAAACTCCCTAGGAAAAACTCCCTAGAAAGGCCAAAAACCTAGGAAGAAACCTAGAGAGGATCCAGGCTATGAGGGGTTGGCCAGTCCTCTTCTGGCTGTGCCGTGTGGATATTATAACAGAACATGGTCAAGATGTTAAAATGTTCATAAATGACCAGCATGGTCAAATAATAATAATCATAGTAGTTGTCGAGGGTGCAACAAACACGTCCGGTGAACAGGTCAGGGTTCCATAGCCGCAGGCAGAACAGTTGAAACTGGAGCAGCAGCACGACCAGGTGGACTGGGGACAGCAAGGAGTCATCATGCCAGGTTGTCCTGAGGCATGGTCCTAGGGCTCAGGTCCTCCGAGAGAAAGAGAGAATTAGAGAGAGCATATTTAAATTCACACAGGACACCGGATAAGACAAGAGAAATACTCCAGATGTAACAGACTGACCCTAGCCCCCGACACATAAACTACTGCAGCATAAATACTGCAGGCTGAGACAGGAGGGATCAGAAGACACTGTCAAGGAAAATGTATGGAGTAAAAAGTACATCATTTTCTTTAGGAAAATAGTAGTGAAGTAAAAGTAATCAAAAATATAAAGTAAGGTACATATACCCCATAAAATGACTTATGTAGTACTTTAAAGTATTTTTACTAAAGTACTTTACACCACTAATGATAACGAGTAATGAAAGTAGTGATGCGTATACTATTCTTAAAATCCAAATTTTTTATCTAATCTGTATTATTTGTATGTTTTCATATATTAATTAGTATATATTTCATTATTACATTCCTCAATACAGACCTGTTCTTAGGCAGATCATGATTACGTTTGATGCTTTCTTCATGTAACCTACTATTATTGAATCAAATGAACCTGAGATCTTTCCATGGAAATTGTAGTTTAACAAACACTAGTCTTACATGCTTGTGTTGTTTTCTGCCAGGAAGACATGTACTGTAACCATTGCTTGTTTTAATCTACAAAATAAAAGCACAAGATAACGTAGCAGTGCAGACGTGGTGTGTCGTCCTCTCGTCTTTTTTGTATATATTTCAATGTATTTTCCATCTCTATTCCATTTTTAAATTAAATATACCTTCCGGTAACCCGTCTCACTCAATGTGACACGGATTGTCGTGGAAAATTGTCTTAAGAATAACACTTCTTACAAGAACTTGTAAATTCACTTAGAATTTATAGACTTTAATACAGAGTAAAAAAGCCGAGCCGGTCCGCGGACAACAACTCCCTTTTTTCGGCTCCGGCTCTGCTTTTATGCATATACAATACATAGGTCCATCCTCTATGTAAATGAAGTAAAACCCCCTATGCGTTCTGCCCCTTTTTCTTTCCATCCAATGGATAACGCCCATATCTGCTTTTAGCTCTAACATATTGATGGCTATACTCTCCTCATATGGAAATGAAAATAATGCCTGCATTGCATGCTTACGCTTGGCATATATTTAGTCACGGCCATACATTCAGCTTGCCTGGCCTTTGCGTGGTTCCTGCTTGGGGAAGCATAGCCATCTGTTATTTCCACTCAGGGCCTGCTGCCAGTCTCCTCTTTCGCTAGCTAATTTATTTCTATTTTTCTTCCCTCAGCACGTCTACCTTTCTCCCACATAATCCCTCCTCTGGGACTAATTAGTCCCACATCAAACATAATTAAACTAGAGACAATAAGGATGGAAGCAAAATAATAGATACATAGAATAGTAAATCTGTTGAACGAAATGTAAAAAGATAGAACATAATCATATACTGGACCAAACATCTCCAATCCGATAACATAGATAGGAGTAAAAGATCCAGTCAAACTTAAAATAGTAAACAAGGATACATATAACAAATCAGTATACTATGAAGAAGTATGAGCATGTAATACATAGCCTTGAGCTGTAGAAACATTCATATCTACTTTTTACCATAGTAAACCTATCATTATGAGGACCATTTCATTCAGTTCTTAAGTCATATGTTGCACATTCATGTTCTCCCAACATAGTTTGGTGTAATTCACTTCTACCGTTAGTGCTACCTAATGCCAATCTGCATTCTATGTTACACAAAGGTATGTAGTATTGACTCTGAATACAATGAACACTTTCCATTTAACACATTCTTCAACAGATGTAAGTTCAGGTATTATTAAAATATCAGACAAATGTGAATTGCTAGACAAAATGCAATTGTCCATCCTATGTTTAGTTGCTTCTTACTGAGCTCACCTATACAAGCCATTTGTTATTGCTTTTCTAAATTTTTGATCAATGTTTGATTCTTGGGTAGTTTCTTCATTGTAGCTACCCCAGTTGGTGGGGATTTTCTGCATCAACCCACTTTCTTATGGTTTTTCTATTGTCTTAGTTGGTGTACTAGTCTCTAGTGGGAGGTAATTTTACAATTTCTTCTAGGTTTGTTGCTGTTGCTGTCAAGACCATTCTACCATTCTTCATCTGTCCTGGTTCACTGTCTGTTAAAAAGACCATGTGAGGACAGAGAAGTTGATAAGAAAGTCTCCTTTCCATTCTCCTGTCGTTGTTTCTCCGTCCCCTTGAACAACACCTCTATCAGGGGTATCTGCCAGAGTAGGTATGTCATCAGGAGCAACAGGCATGTCACTCCTCCCCATCCCTGGACTCTCTGGATATTCAGGAGAGAGTGTCTGTTGGCTGTTGAAAGTTGCTCCTCGATCCACCTCCTCTTCGTCTCCTGCCTGTCTCCTGCCTGGCTCCTGCCTGGCTCCTGCCTGTCTCCTGCCTGGCTCCTGCCTGGCTCCTGCCTGGCTCCTGCCTGGCTCCTGCCTGGCTCCTGCCTGGCTCCTGCCTGGCGGTGGTTGTCCCCTCCTTCCCGACGGGACTTTGGTTCAGTGGTTTAGATGGTACCACGTGTTGCTTCCTTTCACCTGGACAGCAGTTAACATTGTTCAAGCCACCTTGTAGGGACCCTCCCTCCTTGGCTCATTCCTTTCTTCTGGAACACTCGGACCTGGTCTCTTGGATCACCAGACGTGGAACCTCTGGTCCTGGTTCAGGTTTCTGCCTTCTTTCTGTGAGGCATTCAAACTTAGAGACTTATGGCCTCTGTTTTATGATCACACCATACATCCACTTATTCCCATCACTCATCATACACCAACTAACATTCCAGCTGAAGCTGGCGACCCCTCTCCTTCTGGTTCCTAAGCATAAGACTTGGAAAGTGAAAAACAAAAACACAACAGTATTGACAATGTGATATGTCATGCATAAATATATTCATGGAAACCGAAATCTGAGACCATGACAATTCCCACTCTCTCTTCACCTGACTCTATGCCTCCAGGATACTTTTCTGCTGGAATCCACAAAAATAAAAGCACTAAAAAGCTTCCTCATGCTTTCACCCAGTCTTCCCCTTTCGGCTCCAGGTTCTGAGAGGTGTTCCCAAATCATGTCATTTTCACTTTGTTTCCCATCTGCTCCATTTCAACTGATAGGCATATCCCTAATAAACATTATATCTTCTTGAAGTAATTCAATACTGTATATGCTTTCACATTAATGCCTTCAACATGTTGTTTAGAGCACAATTACCCTAACATCTGTCCTTTTTCATATGATGCATTAACCAATAAAATAAGTAGCTCCCAAACCCAACAACTGTATGTCTACAGTGGAATCTAGTCTCTCTCTCTCCGCGTCCTCTGTCATGGTGCTTTCAAGCTCACCCATTATTCAGCTGGACCTTACTTCTTGTGAGAATTATGCGCCCACCAAAGAGAGACATGATGATCTTTACCACTGCAGGTGCTGTAAGAAGTATACCCCCAGCCTGGTGTATCTTGATGTACACTCAATCTCTAGAAGTCAGCCCATGCCCTTGGTTATTTCTGGCTTCTTATGTGCTGCTTTTCTCCTGAGGACATACACACTAACACATGGGTTATTTCCTGACAACAGACTTTCTTCTCATGTCAAGATCACTACTTTGTAATATTTAAATAACAGCCCTATTTAAACATTGTCTCAAATACCTGGCCTCCTACCACAGATATACTTATACACAATGATAGCCAAATTATGGTCCCTACAGCAACTGCTGTTGGAATAACATGTAATCAGTCTAGTGTCTTCCAGTTGGAAGACTATCCAACCTCTTAAAACTCCAAGTCATAACTCTCTTAAACTTTTACCATAGTGTTAAATGTCACCACTATCACTTTTACTCTTACCATAATCTAGGTATGTGTAATGTTCAATTTACTCAGAATTCTCCCTATGTTGTGCATCCCTATATTTTACACAGCCAGCTGTCCTTTCTCTTCTGTGAGTTCTCTCTTCTATTAATATACATAGTCTCTAGAAATAACACCCCTCTACTACCATAACCTTCATTTATGAGCCCCCTCAGATCCCCAATGCAGTCATAGTTCTTCTAACCCATAACACATCATTTACTACTAATTTCCTTCCACAGTTTGATACATACTTAAACATTCTCAAATCAATTTTTGTCAATTTATATCATTCCCTCCTCAGGAACAATAAACACACTTATGTTCCTTAAAACAAAAATAAATTAACCAGACAAGAAAAGAGCAAAATAAATTACAATAACTGCATATTTGTAATAAGTGACCACTACTCATAATGTAACTAAACCACTACTCATAATGTTGGTCTCCTCCTTCATCCTTGTGTGTATCGCAAAACAGACTATAAACTTTTTATGCAATCAATTATATCAATACAGTTTAACATTAAATTTCTAATGACATAATAAAACAAAAGAAACAAAAACCTTTAATATTCTGTAAGTTCTGTCAACCTCCCTGTCTCAGGATTTAGTTTCCAGAGCTTCCCTAGGCCTAGTAAATTTAAACAGTTCTATGTCCAAATCATAACTAAAACGTTTTATAAATTGTCCAACCCAAATCAGAATTCAGTCCTTAGTGCTTCATTTCCTTAAAAATGTACGTTTATACTAAACTTGTAATACCAGTACTATCTATTCATATTACAGACCCATTTGCCTCTGTTTTTCTGTCCTGAGAGGCCTGGTAATGAAAGGTCAGTAACCTATTCCCCTTTTAGTCTTCCTCCTCCAGCACATATCATTCCAGCATGTCTATTTCAGATACAGTTCACAGGTCATCAGACGCAGTTGTCCCTCACTCTTCCGCTGGTTAGGGAGAGTTAGAGCTTCACACACACTTGTGGTAAAAATATCTCTCCCATGCATTCTGACGTCACCTTCCATGATAACTCCCTTATTCTACTGGTGATCTCTCAGACGAGTTACAGATAATTTAACAACGTAACCTCCCGCAAACTTCAATATCCCAATGTTGCAAATTTTGTATTGAAACAAAAACACACAATGAAATCATCTTTACTTATATCATAATCCATTTGGAGTGACTGTCATCCCTTGTTAACAGATATTTCCTTTCTATATGCAGACTGAACAAAGCACATGTGTATATTTACCCAAAGACAATAACCCCATGGAACTGATCATTTTCCCTCTGAACACATGATTCAACAACAACATGTTAAATCAAAAAATACAATTATTTGAGTAACTAGTTAATTTAAGATTACAACTCTTCATCATTTTTATATGGAAATAATAGAATTTCAAAGTAATTGTACATTCTGAATAGAGACTGGTGTTTCTTAGTCATTTTATATTTAAATCCCACCTGTTCCAATAATTTCTAGTGAAGTTGATCAGTCTTCACGGGAAATTCTTAGCATTCAGGGCATTTGACACCATTAATTGTTTCCTCTCCCTTCTCTGTCCCTGTCCTTCAGAACCCATTTGGATACATTTCAAAACATTTCCATCTTCCTGTTTACCCAGTTTAAAACTGAATTGAAAAAGGTCCATCCAAATTAAATCCCAGAGGCCCTTTCCAGTAATCTTATCATTTTAACCTGTGTCATTAGTTCAGTATAATACAAAACCATTGGTTAACCACTGTAGAACCTTCAAGAAGTTGATGTTGTCTTATCATCTTGTTAGTCAATACGTCACATGGTTCTCAAACCCCCAAATATGTTGTAATGAACAGAGTTGAACCAAACTTTCTGAATCATTACTTCCTACTATTATTCCCACGTGGCAGTCAAGCACCCAAGCTAACGTTTAACTGTGCTGCTTGCAATAATTGTAATTATGTTTCTTCCCTGACGTTTACTGACACCGGCAATATTCAATCAGACTTCAAGCATTTGTAAACTAATCCGTTATTCTGCACTCTGGTATATCCATACTAGTGCTTTTGGCATCCCACCAAAATAGCCTGAACAACATTTCCAAGCATCCCATTTTACACTATCTCTTCTCAAAATAAATCCACTAACGCATATTCTAGTCTCCTCTTTCGCTAGCTAATGTATTTCTATTTTTCTTCCCTCAGCACGTCTACCTTTCTCCCACAGGATCCGCTATTTTTCAGACCTTATAGCCAGAACCTCCATCAGGAGCTAGCCATCAGCAGCTAACCAGCTAATTAGCTACTAGCTATTTAGTCATTGTTAGCCTCTGCTAGCGGCCTTTACCTTCTGCACAGACACCAGATGTTTTTTTAGCCTGGATAATACTTGCCAGCATCGGACTGTTTTCTCCACTACAACGCCGGATTCCTGCCGTAAACCCTGGACCATTACTCCTGATCATCACAGCTAGCTATCTGCCACCTAATGACCCAGCCCTGAAGCTAGCCCTGAGCCAGGCCCACCTCCCGGGCCTGGCTCACCTCCCGGGCACCCTCATAGATATTATCCTGACCAACCTGCCCTCCAAATACACCTCTGCTGTTTTCAATCAGGATCTCAGCGATAACTGCCTCATTGCCTGCATCCGCTATGGGTCCGCGGACAAACGACCACCCCTCATCACTGTCAAACGCTCCCTAAAACACTTCTGCGAGCAGGCCTTTCTAATCAACCTGGCCCGGGTATCCTGGAAGGATATTGACCTCATCTCGTCAGTCGAGGATGCCTGGTCATTCTTTAAAGGTAATTTCCTCATCTTAAATAAGCATGCCCCTTTCAGAAAATGTAGAACTAAGAACAGATATATCCCTTGGTTCACTCCAGACCTGACTGCCCTCGACCAGCACAAAAACATCCTGTGGTGGACTGCACTAACATCGAATAGTCTCCGCGATATGCAACTTTTCAGGGAAGTCAGGAACCAATACACGCAGTCAGTCAGGAAAGCAAAGACTAGCTTTTTCAAACAGAAATTTGCATCCTGCAGCTCTAACTCCAAAATGTTTTGGGACACTGTAAAGTCCATGGTGCAGTGCAGTGGGCACCTCCTCTCAGCTGCCCACTGCACTGAGGCTAGGTACGTAACACTGTCACGATAAATCCACGATAATCAAGAATTTCAATACCCATTTCTCTACGGCTGGCCAAGCATTCCTCCTGGCTACCCCAACCCCGGCCAACAGCCCCGCACCCCCCGCAGCTACTTGCCCAACCCTCCCCAACTTCTCCTTCACCAAAATCCAGATAGCAGATGTTCTGAAAGCTGCAAAACCTGGACCCGTACAAATCAGCTGGGCTAGACAATCTGGACCCTCTCTTTCTAAAATTATCCGCCGCCATTGTTGCAACCCCTATTACCAGTTTGTTCAACCTCTCTTTTGTATCGTCTGAGATCCCTAAAGATTGGAAAACTGCCGCGGTCATCCCCCTCTTCAAAGGAGACACTCTAGACCCAAACTGTTACAGACCTATATCCATCCTGCCCTGTCATTTCTGAAGTCTTCGAAAACCAAGTTAATAAACAGATCACTGACCATTTCGAATCCCACCGTATCTTCTCCGCTGTGCAATCCGGATTCCGAGCTGGTCACGGTGCACCTCAGCCATGCTCAAGGTACTAAACGATATTATAACCGCCATCGATAAAAGACAGTACTGTGCAGCCGTCTTCAATGTTATGGCTGGTCAGAACAGTAGTTTATTCAGCCTGGAAGGGTAATGTTATGGCTGGTCAGAACAGTAGTTTATTCAGCCTGGAGGGCTAATGTTACGGCTGGTCAGAACAGTAGTTTATTCAGCCTGGAGGGGTAATGTTATGGCTGGTCAGAACAGTAGTTTATTCAGCCTGGAGGGGTAATGTTAGCTATGATGACTTCTGGTTGATAAAACGTGTAATCAGGGTGGTTCAGGGAACCAGGAGTAACCCAGCCTGAGATCTGAAAACTAGCATTAGCTAAAGACTATTGTGTCCAATAGAATTGATGGGTAAATAATGTATTGAGTCATTTTGGAGTCACTTTTATTGTAAATTATAAAATAATGTTACATTGGCTCCAAAATGACAATAGATTATTTACCATAAAATTCTATTGAACATCATCTGATAAACAATCAAATCACACTGCAAATGCATCCAAAAAGTTTTTTATACTGATAACAAGTTCAAACAGGTGCCATTAATACAGGTAACGAGTGGAGGACAGAGGAGCCTCTTAAAGAAGAAGTTAAAGGTCTGTGAGAGCCAGAAATCTTGCTTGTTTTTAGGTGACCAAATACTTATTTTCCACCGTAATTTGCAAATAAATTCATTTAAAATCCTACAATGTGATTTTCTGGAATTTTTTTTCTCATTTTGTCTGTCATAGTTGACGTGTACCTATGATGAAAATTACAGGCCTCTCTCATCTTTTTAAGTGGGAGAACTTGCACAATTGGTGGCTGACTAAATACTTTTTTGTCCCACAGTATGTCCTAACCGACTTGCCAAAACTATTGTTTGTTAAATTTGTGGAGTAGTTGAAAAACGATTTTTAATGACTGCAACCTAAGTGTATGTAAACTTCTGACTTCAACTGTAGTTATGACATTTTCAAATGGGGGACCTACTGTAGATACATCAAGTGCATTCATTTCTACACGCTAAAACAGATATGTATGAAAATAACCTCATATAAATGGTAACATTCTGTATTGTCGCCTCATATAAAACATTTGATCTCAAATCCAAATTAAAAGTTTTAGCTTCACTGTCCAATTATGGTGGTGGTGGGGAAATTATTCCCAAGATGTTAAAATAAAACAACTAGGCCATGAAGTGTCACACTCTGATCTGTTTCACCTGTCCTTGTGCTTGTCTCCACCCCCTCCAGGTGTCACCCATCTTCCCCATTATCCCCTGGGTACTTATACCTGTGTTCTCTGTTTGTCTGTTGCCAGTTCGTCTTGTTTGTCAGGTCAACCAGCGTTTTGTCTCAGCTCCTACTTTTCCCCAGTCTCTCTTTTTCTCGCCCTCCTGGTTTTGACCCTTTCCTGCCTGACCACTCTGCCTGCCTGCCTGACCACTCTGCCTACCGTCCTGTAACTTTGCTCCACTACTGTGGTTATCGACCCCTGCCTGCCTTGACCTGTCGTTTGCCATCCCCTGTTGCTGTAATAAACATTGTTACTTCAACACAGTCTGCATTTGGGTCTTACCTGAAACGTGATAAGTAGTGTCAGTAGATAAGGAACTGATTCCTATAAAGCTTAGTGGTGTATAATATATCTGGACATCGTAAAGTCATAACACACAATTCTATTACTTATTGACATTCAATACTAACTCCCAATACTGACAATGTTCAGATAGTTCATCGACTTTATTTAAAAAAAGAAATAAGAAAGCACGTTCTGTATGTTGTTTTCCTAAACTCCAGCTGTTAATAACCTAACCTCTAGCTGTAAATAACCTAACCTCTAGCTGTAAATAACCTAACCTCTAGCTGTAAATAACCTAACCTCTAGCTGTAAATAACCTAACCCTCTCGCTGTAAATAACCTAACCTCCAGCTGTAAATAGCCTAACCTCTAGCTGTTAATAACCTAACCTCTAGCTGTAAATAACCTAAATTCTTTAGTCTGAATGCCAAGCGTCACGTCTGGAGGAAACCTGGCACCATCCCTACGATGATGCATGGCGGTGGCAGCATCATGCTGTGGGGATGTTTTTCAGCGGCAGGGACTGTGAGACTAGTCAGGTTTGAGGGAAAGGTGAATGGACCAAAGTAGAGAGAAATCCTTGATGAAAACCTGCTCCAGAGTGCTCAGACTGGGGCGAAGGTTCACCTTCCAACAGGACAACGACCCTAAGCACACAGCGAAGACAGCGCAGGAGTGGCTTTGGGACAAGTCTCTAAATGTCTGAGTTTCCCAGCCAGATCCCGGTCTTGAACCCAATCTAACATCTCTGGAGAGACCTGAAAATAGCTGTGCAGCGACGCTCCCCATCCAACCTGACAGAGCTTGAGAGGATCTGCAGAGAAGAATGGGAGAAACTCCCCAAATACAGGTGTGCCAAGCTTGTAGCATCATACCCAAGAAGACTTGAGGCTGTAATCGCTGCCTAAGGTGCTTCATCAAAGTACTGAGTAAAGGGTCTGAATACTTATGCAAATTTGAGAATGTTTCTTTTTTTTTGTGCAAAAATTTCCCAAAAATTGTTTTTGCATTGTCATTATGGGTTATTGTGTGTAGATTGATTTGGGGGGGGGGACAATTCAATCCATTTTAGAATAAGGCTATAAAGTAACAAATTGTGGAAAAAGTCAAGACGTTGTATTGATTAATGTGACGACTGCTGCTCATCGAATGATTAACAGTTTATAATTATGTGAATAAATGAATCCGGTAATTATTAACTCATTAACCTGGGGCACCATGGGAAAGTTTGGTTTTACTGAGTTTCTATTTCCCAAATTAACTCAAAGAAGAATATCAGAATATCGATTTTACAACAGTCGCTAATTAATTCAATTTCCTCTACAGTCTCATTCTGAATGTCGCATAATCCGGGAATCTGCATAAACCCGAGTCCCACCTGTAGTGTCTTAGCTCTTATTACTTATTTATATAATAAAGAAATACTCTGAATACAAGAAACTGAACTGGAGCTTCACATTTACTAAAATGAGTTAGTACCAGAATAACATAGAACAACACTGCGCATGACCAAGGGTGCTCCATTCTTAAAGGGGACATCAGTAATTAACAGCATGACCAAGGGTGCTCCATTCTTAAAGGGGACATCAGTAATTAACAGCATGACCAAGGGTGCTCCATTCTTAAAGGGGACATCAGTAATTAACAGCATGACCAAGGGTGCTCCATTCTTAAAGGGGACATCAGTAATTAACAGCATGACCAAGGGTGCTCCATTCTTAAAGGAGACATCAGTAATTAACAGAACATAACACCACCAATGAGGCCGTACCACACCAATTGAGTTGATTATTTATTTACTAACAAGCTAAGTGTTAATATAAGATACACATACACATAGTCTGGGCTATTGATTAGAACTTAGTACAACGAAACAGGTCCCTAGTGGACCAACACGATATGACACGTGTTACACAAAGTGGGGATTTAAAAGAGAAAGTACACGAAAGAAAAATACACTTGGGTGCATTTGTCAGCTATGCTTATTTTAACCATAACCTTGCCCCGAACTGCCGCTCTTATGGGTCAGAATATAATGATGTAATTACGTGTTGAAAGTCTCCGATGGGGGTCTCTGCGTGGACCGTTTCGGCTTCTCGGATGACGCACTTCTCTGGCGTAACTCTCTGGTTGTCCTCACGATGTCAGTGTCCTTTGTCTTAGTTGTCTGTTTCCTCGCCCTTGTTCTGAAAGGGGTCTTTTGAGAACAGCCAGCCCTGTAGCTCAGGGCTCACAGCGTATGAATGAAAGCAGTGTAGACACACGATTCGATGGAGTGGTGACCGAGTGGTCCTGCCTGAATTCACCTTCTTAGACGCAGCTACTCATCCGTAGCATACAGTGGGGGGAAAAAGTATTTGATCCCTTGCTGATTTTGTACGTTTGCCCACTGACAAAGAAATGATCAGTCTATAATTTTAATGGTAGGTTTATTTGAACAGTGAGAGACAGAAAAACAACAAAAATATCCATAAAAACGCATGTCAAAAATTTTATAAATTGATTTGCATTTTAATGAGGGAAATAAGTATTTCCCCACTGTAGATAGAAGATTCCTTGGTCTTCAATCTCGTGTTGCTTTTTGGGATTGCTGACAACTCAGACCTTGGCTGCAGCTCGGGTCACTTAGTCTGACATGTTAATTCTTAACTCACATGTTTTATACCCTCTGGTCGGAAGTGGGCGTTTTGCGCCTTTAGTGTAATTCTCTGGGAGTAACTAGTTACGAGGCCGGAGGTCTGGATTTAACTAGTTACGAGGCCGGAGGTCTGGATTTAACTAGTTACGAGGCCGGAGGTCTGGGTTTAACTAGTTACGAGGCCGGAGGTCTGGATTTAACTAGTTACGAGGCCGGAGGTCTGGGTTTAACTAGTTACGAAGCCGGAGGTCTGGATTTAACTAGTTACGAGGCCGGAGGTCTGGATTTAACTAGTTACGAGGCCGGAGGTCTGGATTTAACTAGTTACGAGGCCGGAGGTCTGGATTTTACTAGTTACGAGTCTGGAGGTCTGGATTTAACTAGGTACAAGGCCGGAGGTCTGGATTTTACTCAGATCCAATTTAGACCACTAACTTCACATTTCATCTTTACAAAAACATTCTCTTTGATCTGGACATTTTCCACACAACGTACAATATGCAAACATCAAGCACATTCTAGGAAAACTCTTAAAGTTAGTGTTTTCGTTATAACGTCGTCCTTTAACTTTTAATAACATAACAAAAACGACATTAATTTTCATATTCCATCTATCTTCATTACCACCATTGTGGCAGACGAAAACTATTGTCCCAAAGTCCATTTATTGCATGTTAATGTTCTGAGGCCGGTTCTCCATAGTGAGAGGACAAAGGAATTTCGTCTGCTGCGTGAGGTGTCATAAAACCCCCCTCATCTTCATACCTCTCGATCTCTTTCCCTCTGGTGGGTGAGAGATCTCTCTGTAGGATTGTGGTCCATGGTAAACATGACCTGAGCAGGCCAGTCATGACAGTGCATATACCTGTTCTATGTGTGGAATAATTTTAATACACATTGTATTACGACTTTTGTGTTTTGTCTGAATGGTTGTTCGGTAGTAAAGGCCCTGAAAAAACATCAACAATTGACTAGTGATGGACAATCCATATAGTTTTTTATTTACTTAACCTTTATTTAACTAGGCAAGTCAGTTAAGAACAAATTCTTATTTACAATGACGGCCTAGGAACAGTGGGTTAACTGCCTTGTTCAGGGGCAGAACGACAGATTTTTATCTTGTCAGCTTGGGGATTCAATTTAGCAACCTTTCGGTTACTGGCCCAACGCTCTAACCACTAGGCTAGCTGCTGCCCCAATCAAACTGCTCATATAATTTGGTTTCCATGAGCAAGGAGGAGCCCTTCTCAGGTATGTATCTAAGAGTTATGTATCAGATACTCAACATGCTCTGCTCACACCTACTGTGATGGTCCGGGGCCTAAACCACACAAAAACAACACTAGGCACTATGGAACACAAAGCTTTTACTATCTCATCCTGGAATATACAAGGTCTGAGGTCATCTGCCTTTGGCCTAAAGAGCAGGAACCCAGACTTCATCAAAGATATTGGAAATACAGACATTGTCATCCTACAGGAAACATGGTATAGAGGAGATGGACCCACTGGTTTCCCTCTAGGTTACAGAGAGCTGGTACAACAATGACAAATGGTTTGATGAAGAATGCAAAAAACCTAAAAGAAATTGAGAAACCTATCCAACCAAAAACATAGAAACTCAGAATAACCTGAGCCTACGCCTTCACTATGGTGAATCACTAAAACAATACAGAAATACACTATCGGATAAAGAAGGAACAGAACGTCAGAAATCAGCTCATTGTGATTAAATAATCCATAGAATCAAACCACTTCTGGGAAAATTGGAAAACACTAAACAAAGAACTACATGAAGAGATCCAACCCAAAAAGGCCTGTGGGGTTGATGGTATCCTAAACGTATGACAGACCACATACTCACCCTGCACACCCTAATTGACAAACAAACCAGGGGCAAAGTCTTCTCATGCTTTGTTGACTTCAAAAAAGCTTTCGACTCAATTTGGCCTGAGGGTCTGCTATACAAATTGATGGAAAGTGCTGTTGGGGGGGGGGGGGGGGGGGGGACATACAACATTATAAAATCCATGAACACAGACAAAAAGTGCGGGGTTAAAATTGGCAAAAAACACACATTTCTTCCCACAGGGTCGTGGAGTGAGACAGGGATGCAACTTGACCCCCACCCTCTTCAACATATATATCAATGAATTGGCGAGGGCACTAGAACAGTCTGAAGCACCCAGCCTCACCCTACTAGAATCTAAAGTCAAATGTCTACTGTTTGCTGATGATCTGGTGCTTCTGTCCCCAACCAAGGAGGGCCTACAGCAGCACCAAACTCAGCAAAAAAAGAAACGTCCCTTTTTCAGGACCCTGTCTTTCAAAGATAATTCGTAAAAATCCAAATAACTTCACAGATCTTCACTGTATCTTCACTGTAAAGAGTTTAAACATTGTTTCCCATGCTTGTTCAATGAACCATAAACAATTAATGAACATGCACCTGTGGAACGTTAAGACACTAACAGCTTACAGACTTTAGGCAATTAAGGTCACAGTTATGAAACTTAGGACACTAAAGAGGACTTTCTACTGACTCTGAAAAACACCAAAAAAGATGCCCAGGTCCCTGCTCATCTGCGTGAATGTGCCTTAGGCATGCTGCAAGGAGGCATGAGGACTGCAGATGTGGCCAGGGCAATAAATTGCAATGTCCGTACTGTGAGACGCCTAAGACACCGCTACAGGGAGACAGGACAGACAGCTGATCGTCCTCGCAGTGGCGGACTACGTGTAACAACACCTTCACAGGATCGGTACATACGAACATCACACCTGCGGGACAGGTACAGGATGGCAACAACAACTGCTCGAGTTACACCAGGAACGCACAATCCCTCCATCAGTCCACAATAGGCTGAGAGAGGCTGGACTGAGGGCTTGTAGGCCTGTTGTAAGGCAGGTCCTCACCAGACATCACCGGCAACAAAGTCGCCAAGGGGCACAAACCCACCGTCGCTAGACTAGACAGGACTGGCAAAAAGTGCTCTTCACTGACGAGTCGCTGTTTTGTCTCACCAGGGGTGATGGTCGGATTTGTGTTTATCGTCGAAAGAATGAGCGTTACACCGAAGACCTGTATTCTGGAGCGGGATCAATATGGAGGTGGAGGGTCACAACGTCATCGGACTGAGCTTGTTGTCATTGCAGGCAATCTCAACGCTGTGTGTTACAGGGAAGACCTCCTCCCTCATGTGGTACCCTTCCTGCAGGCTCATCCTGACATGACCCTCCAGCATGACAATGCCACCAGCCATACTGCTAAGTCTGTGCGTGATTTCCTGCAAGACAGGAATGTCAGTGTTCTGCCATGGCCAGCGAAGAGCCCAGATCTCAATCCCAATGAGCATGTCTGGGACCTGTTGGATCGGAGGGTGAGGGCTAGGGCCATTCTCTCAGAAATGTCCAGGAACTTGCAGGTGCCTTGGTGGAAGAGTGGGGTAACATCTCCCAGCAAGAACTGGCAAATCTGGTGCAGTCCATGAGGAGGAGATGCACTGCAGTACTTAATGCAGCTGGTGGCCACACCAGATACTGACTGTTACTTCATTTTGACCCCCCCCCCCCTTTGTTCAGGGACACATTATTCCATTTCTGTTAGTCACATGTCTGTGGAATGTCTTGTTCAGTTTATGTTTCAGTTGTTGAATCTTGTTATGTTTATACAAATATGTACACGTGTTAAGTTTGCTGAAAATAAACGCAGTTGACAGTGAGAGGACGTTTCTCTTTTTGCTGAGTGGAGATATTCTGCACAGATTCTGTCAGACCTGGGCCCTGACAGTAAATCTCAGTCAGACAAAAATAATGGTGTTCCAAAAAAGGTCCAGTTGCCAGGACCACAAATACAAATTTAAGCTAGACACCGTTGCTCTAGAGCACACAAACTATACATACCTCGGCCTTAACATCAGCGCTACAGGTAACTTCCACAAAGCTGTGAATGATCTGAGAGACAAGGCAAGAAGGGACTTCTATGCCAATTAAAGGAACATCAAATGTGACATACCAATTAGGATCTGGCTAAAAATAATTGAATCAGTTATAGAACACATTGCGCTTTATGGTTGTGAGGTCTTGGTGGCAGAATACCTGACCACTGTGATTGACCCAAAATTAAGGAAATCTTTGACTATGTTCTGCCAAAGGCAGACCTTTCTCTCAGGAGAAGACAGGCTATGTGCACACTGCTCACAAAATGAGGTGGAAGCTGAGCTGCACTTCCTAACTTCCTGCCAAATGTATGACTATATTAGAGACACATATTTCCCTCAGATTACACAGACCCACAAAGAATTCCAAAACAAATCCAATTTTGGTAAACTCCAATATCTACTGGGTGAAATACCACAGTGTTCCATCACAGCAGGATGTGTGATCTTTTGCCACAAGAAAAGATCAACCAGTGAAGAAAACACACCATTATAAATACAACCCATATTTATGTTTTTCTTTTCACTTTTGTACTTTAACCATTTGCACATCGTTACAACAATGTATTCAGAAATAATATGACATTTGAAATATCTCTTTCTTTGGAACTTTTGTGAATGTAATGTTTACTGTTAATTTTTTGTTTATTTCACTTTTGTTTATTATCTATTTCGCTTGCTTTGGCAATGTAAACATTTGTTTCCCATGCCAACAAAGCCCCTTAAATTGAATTGAGTTGAAAGAGAGAGAAAACGATTAACGCAGGAGAGAGGGAGAGGGAGAAAGAGAGCATTTATAACACATCTAGGAGTGTAGTACATTTCTGATGACAAATGTTTTGTTGTTGACCAAATTCGACGCTCTCTCATTGTCCTCCGTACAAAAACAACGGGAAAAAAGCCACCTGCTGGAGGGAGACATATTTTCCACCGAGTTTGGCCTCTCTCTTCCGCTTCTTCTCTGACAAATTGCTCCTCCTCACTGCTGAGTGACGCTGCCTCATGGGAGACAGGTAATGTTTCAGCAGGAGCAGCAGCCTCTGGCTCCCCCTGCTGTTCTGGAGGTGTCAGCACAGATTTAGGTTTTGTGTCTGGGAGGAAGGAGGGGCTCCATTAGCTACAGGTGGGGGGATATTAGAATCATCCACCTTCATCCCCTTCTTCAATGAGACCAGCATGGACTCTGGGGTCTGGAGAATAACACAGGGATAATGAGAAAGGAACAGAGTGTTATACAACTTTACATCAGGGGTAGTCAACCCTCCTACGACGTCCATTAACAAATTGTGTCCCAAAATCTTGGATCAGGTCCCCACCTGTCCATATGATCTCATTCATTATTATCTAAAAGGGCCAACTGGTTCTAAATCAGCACTCTTACTGTGAGAAGCATTGTGAATACAGGCTCTGGAGAGAAACAAGAAGTGCAGGCTTTTCCTCCATCTCTACCCAGACACACCAGATGTAGTTTTCTAAAATGCCTTTCTCCGTGCTTTAGAGCAGGGCTTCCCAAACTTCTTTGAGTCGCAACCCACCTATCGAGGTGTTTGAGTTGCGACCCACCTATCGAGGTGTCTTTTGAGTCGCGACCCACCTATCGAGGTGTCTTTTGAGTCGCGACCCACCTATCGAGGTTTCTTTTGAGTTGCGACCCACCTATCGAGGTGTCTTTTGAGCCACGACCCACCTATCGAGGTGTCTTTTGAGTTGCGACCCACCTATCGAGGTTTCTTTTGAGTTGCGACCCACCTATCGAGGTGTCTTTTGAGCCACGACCCACCTATCGAGGTGTCTTTTGAGTTGCGACCCACCTATCGAGGTTTCTTTTGAGTCGCGACCCACCTATCGAGGTGTCTTTTGAGTTGCGACCCACCTATCGAGGTTTCTTTTGAGTTGCGACCCACCTATCGAGGTGTCTTTTGAGCCACGACCCACCTATCGAGGTGTCTTTTGAGTCGCGACCCACCTATCGAGGTGTCTTTTGAGTCGCGACCCACCTATCGAGGTGTCTTTTGAGTAGCGACCCACCTATTGGTTTCTTTTGAGTCGCGACCCACCTATTGAGGTGTCTTTTGAGTCGCGACCCACCTATCGAGGTGTCTTTTGAGTCGCGACCCACCAGTTGAGGTGTATTCTGAGTCGCGACCCACCATAAAAGTTGAGCGGTGAAAAAACACACAGACCAAATAATAAATCAAGCATATCATATTGGCAGCAGAGATTACAATGTTGCAGTTTTAAAGCTAATCTCCTTCAATTCTACACTTTGTCATGGAGCTGAAATGAAATGTTGCAGTTCTAAAGCAATTTCTATAATTCTATGCATTTTGACATGGCTAATGCCGTATTCTAATACTCCAAACATTATTATAATGTCAACGGGTGCCTGATTGCTTTTATTTCGTTGATTGTAACTTCTAAAAGGTTCTAGGCTACTATTAAATGTAGTATGGTGGTGTTGATATCATGTAGTCATAGTAACCAGGAGTGGTATGGTGTTGATATCATGTAGTCATAGTAACCAGGAGTGGTATGGTGTTGATATCATGTAGTCATAGTAACCAGGAGTGGTACGGTGTTGATATCGTGTAGTCATAGTAACCAGGAGAGGTATGGTGTTGATATCATGTAGTCATAGTAACCAGGAGTGGTATGGTGTTGATATCATGTAGTCATAGTAACCAGGAGAGGTATGGTGTTTGATATCGTGTAGTCATAGTAACCAGGAGTGGTATGGTGTTGATATCATATAGTCATAGTAACCAGGAGTGGTATGGTGTTGATATCGTGTAGTCATAGTAACCAGGAGTGGTATGGTGTTGATATCGTGTAATGTAATACATTACAACGGAACAATTTGATTAGTGTAATGTTAGCTAGCTACATAGTTGTCTTTGTATCATAGATAAAGGTGTAGTACAGAGTAGCTATCGAGGTTAGCTAGCCAGCTACATTTTCAAACAAAGTCAACAATGCAGCCATTGCTAGCTAGCCAACTCTACCAGCGAGCAGTACTGTATCATTTTAGTCAACAAGATTTTTGCAACGTAAGCTCAACTTTCTGAACATTCGAGATGTGTAGTCCACTTGTGTAGCTAGCAGGACTGACTTTGTGTTAGCTAGCCAGCGTTTAATTACTTCTGCGTTATGAAAGGAACTAGACACGGACACGAATGATCCATTGGTAGTTTGTTGTAACCAAGTATTGGTGCAAACCGTGTGTTATTGGATGCTAGCTACGTCGTCATAGGACACGGTGCACTGGGTGGGTTTCACGGAAGAATACTGTACCAAGTTATCTAGCTGAATAAACTAAGTTTGAGCCTATTCCTGGAAACATTGAACCACTGTAGTTTACATCAATTATAATTTCTAAAGTGGAAGTTGGAAAGTTATATTTGAGTGTCATTGAGTGTTCATTCCAATCTCCTTTGCATTGGCGTAGCCTCTCCTGTAGCCTGTCAACCATGTGTCTGCCTATCCCTGTTCTCTCCTCTCTGCACAGGCCACACAAACGCTTCACACCGCATGGCCGCTGCCACTCTAACCTGGTGGTCCCAGCGCGCACGACACACGTGGAGTTCCAGGTCTCCGGCAGCCTCTGGAACTGCCGGTCTGCGGCCAACAAGGCAGAGTTCATCTCAGCCTATGCTACCCTCCAGTCCCTCGACTTCTTGGCGCTGACGGAAACATGGATAACCACAGAAACACTGCTACTCCTACTGCTCTGTCCTCGTCTGACCACGTGTTCTCGCACACCCCGAGAGCATCTGGTCAGCGGGTTGGTGGCACTGGAATCCTCATCTCTCCCAAGTGGACATTCTCTCTTTCTCCCCTGACCCATCTGTCTATCTCGTCCTTTGAATTCCATGCTGTCATAGTCACTAGCCCATTCAAGCTTAACATCCTTATCATTTATCTCCCTCCAGGTTCCCTTGGAGAGTTCATCAATGAGCTTGACGCCTTGATAAGTTCCTTTCCTGAGGATGGCTCACCTCTCACAGTTCTGGGTGACTTTAACTTCTTTGGGCTAGGGGGCAGTATTTTCACATCCGATAAAAAACGTACCCGATTTAATCTGGTTACGACTCCTGCCCAGTAACTAGAATATGCATATAATTATTGGCTTTGGATAGAAAAAACCCTAAAGTTTCTAAAACTGTTTGAATGGTGTCTGTGAGTATAACAGAACTCCTATGGCAGGTAAAAACCTGAGAAGATTTCATGCAGGAAGTGGCCTGTCTGACAAGGTGTTGTTGTTCTTGCTTCTGTTTATTGAAGAGTCAGGATCTTAGCTGTAACGTGACATTTCCTACGGCTCCAATAGGCTCTCAGAGCCCGGGAAAAACCTGAACGATGACGAGGCAGCCTCAGGCTGAAACACATTATCGCCTTTTCCAAGTGGCCCATCAGAGGACAATGGAATTAGGCGCATGCCCGATTCGACCCCGTGCAGTATTTTCCTTCGGCTGTTTACCTAATTGCAGATTCCCGGTCGGAATATTTTCACTTTTTTACGAGAATAATGGCATAAAAATTGATTTTAAACAGCGGTTGACATGCATCGAAGTACGGTAATGAAATATTTAGAAATCTTTTGTCACGTTATGCGCCATGCGCACGACCGTTATTTATCATTGGGCTAGTGTCTAGAACGCACAAACAAAACGTCGCTGATGGAACATAACTATGGATTATTTGGGACCAAACCTACATTTGTTATTGAAGTAGAAGTCCTGGGAGTGCATTCTGACGAAGAACAGGAAAGGTAAGACCATTTTTGTTATAGTAAATGTGATTTTGGTGAAGGCTAAACTTGCCGGGTGTCTAAATAGCTAGCCCTGTGATGCCAGGCTATCTACTCAGAATATTGCAAAATGTGCTTCATCCGAAAAGCTATTTTAAAATCGGACATATCGAGTGCATAGAGGAGTAATGTATCTATAATTCTTAAAATAATTGTTATGCTTTTTGTGAACGTTTATCGTGAGTAATTTAGTAAATTGTTAGTAAATTCCCCGGAAGTTTGCGGGGGGTATGCTTTTTCTGAACGTCACATGCAAATGTAAAAAGCTGGTTTTTGATATAAATATGAACTTGATTGAACAGACATGCATGTATTGTATAACATAATGTCCTAGGTGTGTCATCTGATGAAGATCATCAAAGGTTAGTGCTGCATTTAGCTGTCTTCTGGGTTTTTGTGACATTATATGCTAGCTTGAAAAATGGGTGTCTGATTATTTCTGGCTGTGTACTCTGCTGACATAATCTAATGTTTTGCTTTCGTTGTAAAGCCTTTTTGAAATCGGACAGTGTGGTTAGATTAACGAGAGTCTTGTCTTTAAATAGCTGTAAAATAGTCATATGTTTGAGAAATTGAAGTAATAGCATTTCAAAGGTTTTGAAAATCGCGCCACAGGATTCAACTGGCTGTTACGTAGGTGGGACGAATTCGTCCCGCCGGTCCCATAGAGGTTAACCTCCCTACGTCTACCTTTGACTCCTTTCTCTCTGCCTCCTCCTTTCCACTCCTCTCCTCTTTTGACCTCACCCTCTCACGTCCCCCCTACTCACAAGGCAGGCAATACGCTTGACCTCATCTTTACTAGATGCTGTTCTTCTACTAATCTCACTGCAACTCCCCTCCAAGTCTCCGACCACTACCTTGTATCCTTTTCCCTCTCGCTCTCCTCCAACACTACTCACTCTGCCCTACTCAGATGGTATTGCGCCGTCGCAACCTTCGCTCTCTCTTTCCTACTACTCTCTCCTCTTCCATCCTATCATCTCTTCACTCTGCTCAATCCTTCTCCAACCAATCTCCTGATTCTGCTTCCTCAACCCTCCTCTCCTCCCTTTCTGCATCCTCTGACTCTCTATGTCCCTTATCCTCCTGGCCGGCTCCGTCCTCCCCTCCTGCTCCGTGGCTTGACGACTCATTGCGAGCTCACAGAACAGGGCTCTGGGCAGCCGAGCGGAAATGGAGGAAAACTAGCATCCCTGCGGACCTGGCATCTTTTCACTCCCTCCTCTCTACATTTTCTTCCTCTGTTTCTGCTGCTAAAGCCACTTTCTACCACTCTAAATTCCAAGCATCTGCCTCTAACCCTAGGAAGCTCTTCGCCACCTTCTCCTCCCTCCTGAATCCTCCTCCCCCTCCCCCCTCCTCCCTCTCTGCGGATGACTTCATCAACCATTTTGAAAAGAAGGTCGACGACATCCGATCCTCGTTTGTTAAGTCAAACGACACCGCTGGTCCTGCTCATATTGCCCTACCCTATGCTTTGACCTCTCTCCCCTCTCTCTCCAGATGAAATCTTGCGACTTGTGACGGCCGGCCGCCCAACAACCTGCCCGCTTGACCCTATCCCCTCCTCTCTTCTCCAGACCATTTCCGGAGACCTTCTCCCTTACTTCACCTCGCTCATCAACTCATCCCTGACTGCTGGCTACGTCCCTTCCGTCTTCAAGAGAGCGAGAGTTGCACCCCTTCTCAAAAAACCTACACTCGATCCCTCCGATGTCAACAACTACAGATCACGATCCCTTCTTTTTTTTCTCTCCAAAACTCTTGAGCGTGCCGTCCTTGGCCAGCTCTCTTGCTATCTCTCTCAGAATGACCTTCTTGATCCAAATCAGTCAGGTTTCAAGACTGGTCATTCAACTGAGACTGCTCTTCTCTGTGTCACGGAGGCTCTCCGCACTGCTAAAGCTAACTCTCTCTCCTCTGCTCTCAGCCTTCTAGACCTATCTGCTGCCTTTGATACTGTGAACCATCAGATCCTCCTCTCCACCCTCTCCGAGTTGGGCATCTCTGGCGCAGCTCACTCTTGGATTGCGTCCTACCTGACAGGTCGCTCCTACCAGGTGGCGTGGCGAGAATCCGTCTCCGCACCACGTGCTCTCACCACTGGTGTCCCCCAGGGCTCAGTTCTAGGCCCTCTCCTATTCTCGCTATACACCAAGTCACTTGGCTCTGTCATATCCTCACATGGTCTCTCCTATCATTGCTACGCAGACGACACACAATTAATCTTCTCCTTTCCCCCTTCTGATAACCAGGTGACGAATCGCATCTCTGCATGTCTGGCAGACATATCAGTGTGGATGACGGATCACCACCTCAAGCTGAACCTCGGCAAGACGGAGCTGCTCTTCCTCCCGGGAAAGGACTGCCCATTCCATGATCTCGTCATCACGGTTGACAACTCCATTGTGTCCTCCTCCCAGAGTGCTAAGAGCCTTGGCGTGACCCTGGACAATACCCTGTCGTTCTCCGCTAACATCAAGGCGGTGACCCGATCCTGTAGGTTCATCCTCTACAACATTCGCAGAATATGACCCTGCCTTACACAGGAAGCGGCGCAGGTCCTAATCCAGGCACTTGTCATCTCCCGTCTGGATTACTGCAACTCGCTGTTGGCGGGGCTCCCTGCCTGTGCCATTAAACCCCTACAACTCATCCAGAACGCCGCAGCCCGTCTGGTGTTCAACCTTCCCACGTTCGATCACGTCACCCCGCTCCTCCGCACACTCCACTGGCTTCCAGTTGAAGCTCGCATCTGCTACAAGACCATGGTGCTTGCCTACAGAGCTGTGAGGGGAACGGCACCTCTGTACCTTCAGGCTCTGATCAGTCCCTACACCCAAACAAGGGCACTGCGTTCATCCACCTCTGGCCTGCTGGCCCCCCTCCCTCTGAGGAAGCACAGTTCCCGCTCAGTCCAGTCAAAACTGTTCGCTGCTCTGGCACCCCAATAGTGGAACAAGCTCCCTCACGACGCCAGGACAGCGGAGTCAATCACCACCTTCCGGAGACACCTGAAACCCCACCTCTTTAAGGATTACCTGGGATAGGATATAGTAATCCTTCTAACCCCCCCCTAAAATAAAGATATAGATGTACTATTGTAAAGTGGTTGTTCCACTGGATATCGTAAGGTGAATGCACCAATTAGTAAGTCACTCTGGATAAGAGCGTCTGCTAAATGACGTAAATGTAAAGGTAATGTAGTAACCAGGAGAGGTATGGTGTTGATATCATGTAGTCATAGTAACCAGGAGAGGTATGGTGTTGATATCGTGTAGTCATAGTAACCAGGAGTGGAATGGTGTTGAGCTGGTTTTATGTAATGTTATTCTGCCCAGGTCATTCAACACAGCGTTAGATAATAGTTTATGCTGCTCACAGTTCTCGTGGACTGTCCTGTCATTTTGGAAGAATTATCCAGGTAAGTAGCCCGCTGTTATGATCTCTGAGTGAAACATTGTGAAATATGTTTGTTTTTAGGTTCAAGACTGTCATGACATTCGTAAACCATAAATATCAAAAAAGAAAGATATGTTCATACATTAATGCATTGTTCAAGTGTGCACAGAGTTACTATAAAGAAGGCAGTCCTTGATCGACCACCTTTCATCACAGGTGATCTGTGCCAATAAAGGCACACCCTCTTCCTTATCGAGCCATTTTCTAGGTCTAGGATACAGTCGGCTGATATCCTATGTTCTTCTCACAGTGACAGTGTACCTGATGGAAATCTAGGCTATTTATAAACTTTGGTATCCCAACACATATGATACAATTTTTTATGAGGTAAGAAATGTATTAATGTTGATTGATTCATGTAAACCATAGTTTAACCAAATGTATTAATGTTGATTGATTCATGTAAACCATAGTTTAACCAAATGTATTAATGTTGATTCATGTAAACCATAGTTTAACCAAATGTTCAAGAAAAATGTTCCCGGACTGTAGCCTTCCTTGTTTAACCTGTTAGGGCTAGGGGGCAGTATTTACACGGCCGGATAAAAAACGTACCCAATTTAATCTGGTTACTACTCCTGCCCAGTAACTAGAATATGCATATAATTATTGGCTTTGGATAGAAAACACCCTAAAGTTTCTAAAACTGTTTAAATGGTGTCTGTGAGTATAACAGAACTCATATGGCAGGCAAAAACCTGAGAAGATTTCATGCAGGAAGTGGCCTGTCTGACAAGGTGTTGTTCTTCTGGCCTCTGTTTATTGAAGATAGAGGATCTTTGCTGTAACGTGACACTTCCTACGGCTCCCATAGGCTCTCAGAGCCCGGGAAAAAGCTGAACGATATCGAGGCAGCCTCTGGCTGAAACACATTATCGCCTTTGACAAGTGGCCGATCAGAGGACAAAGGGCTTAGGCGCGTGCTCGAGTCGACCCCGTGATTTATTTTCTTTCGTCTGTTTACCTAATTGCAGATTCCCGGTCGGAATATTATCGCTTTTTTACGAGAAAAATGGCATAAAAATTGATTTTAAACAGCGGTTGACATGCTTCAAAGTACGGTAATGAAATATTTAGAAATCTTTTGTCACGAAATGCGCCGTGCGCGTGACCCTTATTTACCATTCGGATAGTGTCTTGAATGCACGAACAAAACGCCGCTGTTTGAACATAACTATGGATTATTTGGGACCAAACCAACATTTGTTATTGAAGTAGAAGTCCTGGGAGTGCATTCTGACGAAGAACACCAAAGGTGATCAAACTTTTCTAATAGTTAATCGGAGTTTGGTGAAGGCTAAACTTGCTGGGTGTCTAAATAGCTAGCCCTGTGATGCCGGGCTATCTACTTAGAATATTGCAAAATGTGCTTTCACCGAAAAGCTATTTTAAAATCGGACATATCGAGTGCATAGAGGGGTTCTGTATCTATAATTCTTAAAATAATTGTTATGCTTTTTGTGAACATTTATCGTGAGTAATTTAGTAAATTGTTAGTAAATTCGCCGGAAGTTTGCGGGGTGTATGCTAGTTCTGAACGTCACATGCTAATATAAAAAGCTGGTTTTTGATATAAATATGAACTTGATTGAACAAAACATGCATGTATTGTATAACATAATGTCCTGGGGTTGTCATCTGATGAAGATCATCAAAGGTTAGTGCTGAATTTAGCTGTCTTCTGGGTTTATGTGACATTATATGCTGGCTTGAAAAATGGGTGTCTGATTATTTCTGGCTGGGTACTCTGCTGACATAATCTAATGTTTTGCTTTCGTTGTAAAGCCTTTTTGAAATTGGACAGTGTGGTTAGATTAACGAGAGTGTTGTCTTTAAAATGCTGTAAAATAGTCATATGTTTGAGAAATTGAAGTAATAGCATTTCTAAGATATTTGAATAACGCGCCACAGGATTCCACTGGCTGTTACGTAGGTGGGACGATTTCGTCCCGCCGGCCCAAGAGAGGTTAACAGTCCAAAATCACATTTACACAATTTCACAAACAGTTCCATCTTTTTTCATAAATTTTATACAACCATTTAGATGTTAGTCTCATCGCTGAGGCTAGTATATAAACATTATTATGGTAATATGGCCGTATTGTCTCTCATGACTTTCATAAAATTGTACCAAATGTAGCTGGATTCGTAGCTGGATTCGTAGCTGGATTCTTCACCGATCTTTTATACCTACTCCAGAACATAAATGTTGTTCGGTTCTCCAATTCTGTGAGGTGGAAGAATCCTTTGTTCTCTCCATGAAAACACTCTGTCTCTTTATACTGTGCCCATGAGGCAGGACATTCTCCTTCGGAATTTATGACCGCACTCACTTAGCCTGGGGTTGGAGACAGAAGGAGGGGGATGGTGCATAGAAAACCCAAAGAGGCCAACGTCATGACACTAGGCAAGTCAGTTAAGAACAAATTCTTATTTACAATGAAATTCTCCATACGTGTCAAGCGACGTGCATTAACTACGTCTGGAATTTTTAGCCTGAGATATTGATTATCAATGTCCAATGGGATGCCAGAAACAACACCTTTTATGGTGGGTCGCGATTCAAAAGACACCTTGATTGGTGGGTCGCGACTCAAAAGACACCTCAATTGGTGGGTCGTGAAGCAAATAAGTTTGGGGAAGCCCTGCTCTAAAGCACGGAGAAAGGACTCAAGGTGGATGGGGCAGGCATTTCAGAAAACTACATCTGGTGTGTCTGAGTAAAGTTAGAGGAAAAGCCTGCACTTCTTGTTTCTCTCCAGAGCCTGTATTCACAATGTTCTCACAGTAAGAGTGCTGATTTAGAATCAGTTGGCCTTTTAGATAATAATGAATGAGATCATAAGAACAGGTGGGGACCTGATCCAAGATACTTTTGGGACACAATTTGTTAATGGACGTCGTAGGAGGGTTGACTACCCCTGATGTAAAGTTGTATAACACTCTGTTCCTTTCTCATTATCCCTGTGTTATTCTCCAGACCCCAGAGTCCATGCTGGTCTCATTGAAGAAGGGGATGAAGGTGGATGATTCTAATATCCCCCCACCTGTAGCTAATGGAGTCCCCCCTTCCTCCCAGACACAAAACCTAAATCTGCGCGGACACCTCCAGAACAGCAGGGGGAGCCAGAGGCTGCTGCTCCTGCTGAAACATTACCTGTCTCCCATGAGGCAGCGTCACTCAGCAGTGAGGAGGAGCAATTTGTCAGAGAAGAAGCGGAAGAGAGAGGCCAAACTCGGTGGAAAATATGTCTCCCTCCAGCAGGCGGCTTTTTTTTTCGTTGTTTTTGTTCGGAGGACAATGAGAGAGCGTCGAATTTGGTCAACAACAAAACATTTGTCATCAGAAATGTACTACACTCCTAGATGTGTTATAAATGCTCTCTTTCTCCCTCTCCCTCTCTCCTGCGTTAATCGTTTTCTCTCTCTTTCAACTCAATTCAATTTAAGGGGCTTTGTTGGCATGGGAAACAAATGTTTACATTGCCAAAGCAAGCGAAATAGATAATAAACAAAAGTGAAATAAACAAAAAATTAACAGTAAACATTACATTCACAAAAGTTCCAAAGAAAGAGATATTTCAAATGTCATATTATTTCTGAATACATTGTTGTAACGATGTGCAAATGGTTAAAGTACAAAAGTGAAAAGAAAAACATAAATATGGGTTGTATTTATAATGGTGTTTGTTCTTCACTGGTTGATCTTTTCTTGTGGAAAAAGATCACACATCTTGCTGCTGTGATGGAACACTGTGGTATTTCACCCAGTAGATATGGGAGTTTATCAACATTGTATTTGTTTTGGAATTATTTGTGGGTCTGTGTAATCTGAGGGAAATATGTGTCTCTAATATGGTCATACATTTGGCAGGAAGTTAGGAAGTGCAGCTCAGCTTCCACCTCATTTTGTGGGCAGTGTGCACATAGCCTGTCTTCTCCTGAGAGAAAGGTCTGCCTTTGGCAGAACATAGTCAAAGATTTCCTTAATTTTGGGTCAATCACAGTGGTCAGGTATTCTGCCACCCAGACCTCACAACCATAAAGCGCAATGTGTTCTATAATTGATTCAATTATTTTTAGCCAGATCCTAATTGGTATGTCAAATTTTATGTTCCTTTAATTGGCATAGAAGTCCCTTCTTGCCTTGTCTCTCAGATCATTCACAGCTTTGTGGAAGTTACCTGTAGCTCTGATGTTAAGGCCGAGGTATGTATAGTTTGTGTGCTCTAGAGCAACGGTGTCTAGATTAAATTTGTATTTGTGGTCCTGGCAACTGGACCTTTTTTGGAACACCATTATTTTTGTCTGACTGAGATTTACTGTCAGGGCCCAGGTCTGACAGAATCTGTGCAGAATATCTACACTCAGGAAAAAAAGAAACGTCCTCTCACTGTCAACTGCGTTTATTTTCAGCAAACTTAACACGTGTACATATTTGTATAAACATAACAAGATTCAACAACTGAAACATAAACTGAACAAGACATTCCACAGACATGTGACTAACAGAAATGGAATAATGTGTCCCTGAACAAAAGTAACAGTCAGTATCTGGTGTGGCCACCAGCTGCATTAAGTACTGCAGTGCATCTCCTCCTCATGGACTGCACCCGATTTGCCAGTTCTTGCTGGGAGATGTTACCCCACTCTTCCACCAAGGCACCTGCAAGTTCCTGGACATTTCTGGGGGGAATGTCCCTAGCCCTCACCCTCCGATCCAACAGGTCCCAGACATGCTCATTGGGATTGAGATCTGGGCTCTTCGCTGGCCATGGCAGAACACTGACATTCCTGTCTTGCAGGGAATCACACACAGACTTAGCAGTATGGCTGGTGGCATTGTCATGCTGGAGGGTCATGTCAGGATGAGCCTGCAGGAAGGGTACCACATGAGGGAGGAGGTCTTCCCTGTAACACACAGCGTTGAGATTGCCTGCAATGACAACAAGCTCAGTCCGATGTTGTTGTGACCCTCCACCTCCATATTGATCCCGCTCCAGAATACAGGTCTTCGGTGTAACGCTCATTCTTTCGACGATAAACGCAAATCCGACCATCACCCCTGGTGAGACAAAACAGCGACTCGTCAGTGAAGAGCACTTTTTGCCAGTCCTGTCTAGTCTAGCGACGGTGGGTTTGTGCCCCTTGGCGACTTTGTTGCCGGTGATGAAAAAGGGACGTTTCTTTTTTTGCTGAGTTTGGTGCTGCTGTAGGCCCTCTTTGGTTGGGGACAGAAGCACCAGATCATCAGCAAACAGTAGACATTTGACTTCAGATTCTAGTAGGGTGAGGCCGGGTGCTGCAGACTGTTCTAGTGCCCTCGCCAATTCATTGATATATATGTTGAAGAGGGTGGGGCTCAAGCTGCATCCCTGTCTCACCCCACGGCCCTGTGGGAAGAAATGTGTGTTTTTTGGCAATTTTAACCGCACACTTTTTGTATTTGTACATGGATTTTATAACGTTGTATGTTGCCCCCCCCCCCCCAACAGCACTTTCCATCAATTTGTATAGCAGACCCTCAGGCCAAATTGAGTCGAAAGCTTTTTTGAAGTCAACAAAGCATGAGAAGACTTTGCCCTTGTTTTGGTTTGTTTATCAATTAGGGTGTGCAGGGTGAGTATGTGGTCTGTCATACCGCAATTTGGTAAAAAAGCCAGGAAATGTACGAGTCTGCTGTTAATGATAATGCAGAGGATTTTCACAAGGTTGCTGTTGACTCATATCCCACGGTAGTTATTTGGGTCAAATTTGTCTTCACTTTGTGGATTGGGGGTGATCAGTCCTTGCTTCCAAATATTGGGGAAGATGCCAGAGCTGAGGATGATGTTAAAGAGTTTAAGTATAGCCAATTGGAATCTGTGGTCTGTGTATTTTATCATTTCGTTTAGGATACCATCAACCCCACAGGCCTTTTTGGGTTGGATCTCTTCATGTAGTTCTTTGTTTAGTGTTTTCAAATTTTCCCAGAAGTGGTTTGATTCTATGGATTATTTAATCACAATGAGCTGATTTCTGACGTTCTGTTCCTTCTTTTTCCGATAGTGTATTTCTGTATTGTTTTAGTGATTCACCATAGTGAAGGCGTAGGCTCAGGTTTTCTGAGTTTCTATGTTTTTGGTTGGATAGGTTTCTCAATTTCTTTTAGGTTTTTTGTATTCTTCATCAAACCATTTGTCATTGTTGTACCAGCTCTCTGTAACCTAGAGGGAAACCAGTGGGTCCATCTCCTCTATACCATGTTTCCTGTAGGATGACAATGTCTGTATTTCCAATATCTTTGATGAAGTCTGGGTTCCTGCTCTTTAGGCCAAAGGCAGATGACCTCAGACCTTGTATATTCCAGGATGAGATAGTAAAAGCTTTGTGTTCCATAGTGTCTTGTGTTGTTTTTGTGTGGTTTAGGCCCCGGACCATCACAGTAGGTGTGAGCAGAGCATGTTGAGTATCTGATACATAACTCTTAGATTCATACCTGAGAAGGGCTCCTCCTTGCTCAAGGAAACCAAATTATATGAGCAGTTTGATTGGGGCAGCAGCTAGCCTAGTGGTTAGAGCGTTGGGCCAGTAACCGAAAGGTTGCTAGATTGAATCCCCAAGCTGACAAGGTAAAAATCTGTCGTTCTGCCCCTGAACAAGGCAGTTAACCCACTGTTCCTAGGCCGTCATTGTAAATAAGAATTAAATAAAGGTTAAATAAATAAAAAACTATATGGATTGTCCATCACTAGTCAATTGTTGATGTTTTTTCAGGGCCTTTACTACCAAACAACCATTCAGACAAAACACAAAAGTCGTAATACAATGTGTATTCAAATTATTCCACACATAGAACAGGTATATGCACTGTCATGACTGGCCTGCTCAGGTCATGTTTACCATGGACCACAATCCTACAGAGAGATCTCTCACACCCACCAGAGGGAAAGAGATCGAGAGGTATGAAGATGCGGGGGGTTTTATGACACCTCACGCAGCAGACAAAATTCCTTCCGGTCTCGTAACAAGTTAAACCCAGACCTCCGGCTCCGTAACTAGTTAAATCCAGACCTCCGGCCTCGTAACTAGTTAAATACAGACCTCCGGCCTCGTAACTAGTTAAACCCAGACCTCCGGCCTCGTAACTAGTTAAATCCAGACCTCCGGCCTCGTAACTAGTTAAATCCAGACCTCTAGCCTCGTAACTAGTTAAATCCAGACCTCCGGCCTCGTAACTAGTTAAACCCAGACCTCCGGCCTCGTAACTAGTTAAATCCAGACCTCCGGCCTCGTAACTAGTTAAATCCAGACCTCCGGCCTCGTAACTAGTTAAATACAGACCTCCGTCCTCGTAACTAGTTAAACCCAGACCTCCGGCCTCGTAACTAGTTAAATCCAGACCTCCGGCCTCGTAACTAGTTAAACCCAGACCTCCGGCCTCGTAACTAGTTACGCCCAGAGAATTACACTAAAGGCGCAAAACGCCCACTTCCGACCAGAGGGTATAAAACATGTGAGTTAAGAATTAACATGTCAGACTAAGTGACCCGAGCTGCTGCCAAGGTCTGAGTGGTCAACAACCCCAAAACGCAACACGAGATTGAAGACAAAGGAATCTTCTATCTACAGTGGGGAAATACTTATTTCCCTCATTAAAATGCAAATCAATTTATAACATTTTTGACATGCGTTTTTCTGTCTCTCACTGTTCAAATAAACCTACCATTAAAATTATAGACTGATCATTTCTTTGTCAGTGGGCAAACGTACAAAATCAGCAAAGGATCAAATACTTTTTCCCCCCACTGTATGCTACGGATGAGTAGCTGCGTCTAAGAAGGTGAATTCAAGCAGGACCACTCGGTCACCACTCCATCGAATCGTGTGTCTACACTGCTTTCATTCATACGCTGTGAGCCCTGAGCTACAGGGCTGGCTGTTCTCAAAAGACCCCTTTCAGAACAAGGGCGAGGAAACAGACAACTAAGACAAAGGACACTGACATCGTGAGGACAACCAGAGAGTTACGCCAGAGAAGTGCGTCATCCGAGAAGCCGAAACGGTCCACGCAGAGACCCCCATCGAAGACCTTCAACACGTAATTACATCATTACATTCTGACCCATAAGAGCGGGCAGTTCGGGGCAAGACTATGGTTAAAATAAGCATAGCTGACAAATGCACCCAAGTGTATTTTTCTTTCGTGTACTTTCTCTTTTAAATCCCCACTTTGTGTAACACGTGTCATATCGTGTTGGTCCACTAGGGACCTGTTTCGTTGTACTAAGTTCTAATCAATAGCCCAGACTGTGTGTATGTGTATCTTATATTAACACTTAGCTTGTTAGTAAATAAATAATCAACTCAATTGGTGTGGTACGGCCTCATTGGTGGTGTTATGTTCTGTTAATTAATGATGTCCCCTTTAAGAATGGAGCACCCTTGGTCATGCTGTTAATTACTGATGTCCCCTTTAAGAATGGAGCACCCTTGGTCATGCTGTTAATTACTGATGTCCCCTTTAAGAATGGAGCACCCTTGGTCATGCTGTTAATTACTGATGGCCCCTTTAAGAATGGAGCACCCTTGGTCATGCTGTTAATTAATGATGTCCCCTTTAAGAATGGAGCACCCTTGGTCATGCTGTTAATTAATGATGTCCCCTTTAAGAATGGAGCACACTTGGTCATGCTGTTAATTACTGATGTCCCCTTTAAGAATGGAGCACCCTTGGTCATGCTGTTAATTAATGATGTCCCCTTTAAGAATGGAGCACCCTTGGTCATGCTGTTAATTACTGATGTCCCCTTTAAGAATGGAGCACCCTTGGTCATGCTGTTAATTACAGATGTCCCCTTTAAGAATGGAGCACACTTAGTCATGCTGTTAATTACTGATGTCCCCTTTAAGAATGGAGCACCCTTGGTCATGCTGTTAATTACTGATGTCCCCTTTAAGAATGGAGCACCCTTGGTCATGCTGTTAATTACTGATGTCCACTTTAAGAATGGAGCACCCTTGGTCATGCTGTTAATTACTGGTGTCCCCTTTAAGAATGGAGCACACTTGGTCATGCTGTTAATTAATGATGTCCCCTTTAAGAATGGAGCACACTTGGTCATTCTGTTAATTACTGATGTCCCCTTTAAGAATGGAGCACCCTTGGTAATGCTGTTAATTACTGATGTCCCCTTTAAGAATGGAGCACCCTTGGTCATGCTGTTAATTACTGATGTCTCCTTTAAGAATGGAGCACCCTTGGTCATGCTGTTAATTACTGATGTCCCCTTTAAGAATGGAGCCCCCTTGGTCATGCTGTTAATTACTGATGTCCCCTTTAATAATGGAGCACACTTGGTCATGCTGTTAATTACTGATGTCCCCTTTAAGAATGGAGCACACTTGGTCATGCTGTTAATTACTGATGTCCCCTTTAAGAATGGAGCACCCTTGGTGATGCGCAGTGTTGTTCTATGTTATTCTGGTACTAACTCATTTTAGTAAATGTGAAGCTCCAGTTCAGTTTCTTGTATTCAGAGTAATTCTTTATTATATAAATAAGTAATAAGAGCTAAGACACTACAGGTGGGACTCGGGTTTATGCAGATTCCCGGATTATGCGACATTCAGAATGAGACTGTAGAGGAAATTGAATTAATTAGCGACTGTTGTAAAATCGATATTCTGATATTCTTCTTTGAGTTAATTTGGGAAATAGAAACTCAATAAAACCAAACTTTCCCATGGTGCCCAGGTTAATGAGTTAATAATTACCGGATTCATTTATTCACATAATTATAAACCATTAATCATTCGATGAGCAGCAGTCGTCACATTAATCAATACAACGTCTTGACTTATTCCACAATTTGTTACTTTATAGCCTAATTCTAAAATGGATTGAATTGTCCCCCCCCCCCCCCCCCCCAAAACAATCTACACACAATAACCCATAATGACAATGCAAAAACAATTTTTGGGAAATTTTTGCACAAAAAAAAGAAACATTCTCAAATGTGCATAAGTATTCAGACCCTTTACTCAGTACTTTGATGAAGCACCTTAGGCAGTGATTACAGCCTTGAGTCTTCTTGGGTATGATGCTACAAGCTTGGCACACCTGTATTTGGGGAGTTTCTCCCATTCTTCTCTGCAGATCCTCTCAAGCTCTGTCAGGTTGGATGGGGAGCGTTGTTGCACAGCTATTTTCAGGTCTCTGGCTGGGCCACTCAGACATTTAGAGACTTGTCCCAAAGCCACTCCTGCGCTGTCTTCGCTGTGTGCTTAGGGTCGTTGTCCTGTTGGAAGGTGAACCTTCGCCCCAGTCTGAGAACTCTGGAGCAGGTTTTCATCAAGGATTTCTCTCTACTTTGGTCCATTCACCTTTCCCTCAAACCTGACTAGTCTCACAGTCCCTGCCGCTGAAAAACATCCCCACAGCATGATGCTGCCACCGCCATGCTTCATCGTAGGGATGGTGCCAGGTTTCCTCCAGACGTGACGCTTGGCATTCAGACCAAAGAGTTTAGGTTATTTACAGCTAGAGGTTAGGTTATTTACAGCTAGAGGGTTAAGTTATTAACAGCTAGAGGTTAGGTTATTTACAGCTAGAGGTTAGGTTATTTACAGCAAGAGGTTAGGTTATTTACAGCTAGAGGTTAGGTTATTAACAGCTAGAGGTTAGGTTATTTACAGCTAGAGGGTTAGGTTATTTACAGCTAGAGGGTTAGGTTATTTACAGCTAGAGGGTTAGGTTATTTACAGCTAGACGGTTAGGTTATTTACAGCTAGTGGTTAGGTTATTTACAGCTAGAGGTTAGGTTATTTACAGCAAGAGGTTAGGTTATTTACAGCTAGAGGTTAGGTTATTAACAGCTAGAGGTTAGGTTATTTACAGCTAGAGGGTTAGGTTATTTACAGCTAGAGGGTTAGGTTATTTACAGCTAGAGGGTTAGGTTATTTACAGCTAGACGGTTAGGTTATTTACAGCTAGAGGTTAGGTTATTTACAGCTGGAGGTTAGGTTATTTACAGCTAGAGGTTAGGTTATTTACAGCTAGAGGTTAGGTTATTTACAGCTAGAGGTTAGGTTATTTACAGCTAGAGGTTAGGTTATTTACAGCTAGAGGTTAGGTTATTAACAGCTAGAGGTTAGATTATTAACAGCTAGAGGGTTAGGTTATTAACAGCTAGAGGTTAGGTTATTTACAGCTGGAGGTTAGGTTATTTACAGCTAGAGGTTAGGTTATTTACAGCTAGAGGTTAGGTTATTTACAGCTAGAGGTTAGGTTATTAACAGCTAGAGGTTAGGTTATTTACAGCTAGAGGTTAGGTTATTTACAGCTAGAGGTTAGGTTATTTACAGCTAGAGGTTAGGTTATTTACAGCTAGAGGGTTAGGTTATTAACAGCTAGAGGTTAGGTTATTTACAGCTAGAAGGTTAGGTTATTTACAGCTAGAGGGTTAGGTTATTTACAGCTAGAGGTTAGGTTATTTACAGCTGGAGGTTAGGTTATTTACAGCTAGAGGTTAGGTTATTTACAGCTAGAGGTTAGGTTATTTACAGCTAGAGGGTTAGGTTATTTACAGCTAGAGGGTTAGGTTATTTACAGCTAGAGGTTAGGTTATTTACAGCTGGAGGTTAGGTTATTTACAGCTAGAGGTTAGGTTATTTACAGCTAGAGGTTAGGTTATTAACAGCTAGAGGTTAGATTATTAACAGCTAGAGGTTAGGTTATTACAGCTAGAGGGTTAGGTTATTAACAGCTAGAGGGTTAGGTTATTAACAGCTAGAGGGTTAGGTTATTTACAGCTAGAAGTTAGGTTATTAACAGCTAGAGGTTAGGTTATTAACAGCTAGAGGTTAGGTTATTAACAGCTAGAAGTTAGGTTATTAACAGCTAGAGGTTAGGTTATTAACAGCTAGAGGTTAGATTATTAACAGCTAGAGGTTAGGTTATTTACAGCTAGAGGGTTAGGTTATTTACAGCTAGAGGGTTAGGTTATTTACAGCTAGAGGGTTAGGTTATTTACAGCTAGAGGTTAGGTTATTTACAGCTGGAGGTTAGGTTATTTACAGCTAGAGGTTAGGTTATTAACAGCTAGAGGTTAGGTTATTTACAGCTAGAGGTTAGGTTATTTACAGCTAGAGGTTAGGTTATTAACAGCTAGAGGGTTAGGTTATTAACAGCTAGAGGTTAGGTTATTTACAGCTAGAGGGTTAGGTTATTTACAGCTAGAGGGTTAGGTTATTTACAGCTAGAGGTTAGGTTATTTACAGCTGGAGGTTAGGTTATCTACAGCTAGAGGTTAGGTTATTTACAGCTAGAGGTTAGGTTATTAACAGCTAGAGGTTAGATTATTAACAGCTAGAGGTTAGGTTATTTACAGCTAGAGGGTTAGGTTATTAACAGCTAGAGGGTTAGGTTATTAACAGCTAGAGGGTTAGGTTATTTACAGCTAGAAGTTAGGTTATTAACAGCTAGAGGTTAGGTTATTAACAGCTAGAGGTTAGGTTATTAACAGCTAGAAGTTAGGTTATTAACAGCTAGAGGTTAGGTTATTAACAGCTAGAGGTTAGATTATTAACAGCTAGAGGTTAGGTTATTTACAGCTAGAGGGTTAGGTTATTAACAGCTAGAGGGTTAGGTTATTAACAGCTAGAGGGTTAGGTTATTTACAGCTAGAAGTTAGGTTATTAACAGCTAGAGGTTAGGTTATTAACAGCTAGAGGTTAGGTTATTAACAGCTAGAAGTTAGGTTATTAACAGCTAGATGTTAGGTTATTAACAGCTAGAGGTTAGGTTATTAACAGCTAGAGGTTAGGTTATTAACAGCTAGAGGGTTAGGTTATTTACAGCTAGAGGGTTAGGTTATTTACAGCTAGAGGTTAGGTTATTTACAGCTGGAGGTTAGGTTATTTACAGCTAGAGGTTAGGTTATTTACAGCTAGAGGTTAGGTTATTAACAGCTAGAGGTTAGATTATTAACAGCTAGAGGTTAGGTTATTTACAGCTAGAGGGTTAGGTTATTAACAGCTAGAGGGTTAGGTTATTAACAGCTAGAGGGTTAGGTTATTTACAGCTAGAAGTTAGGTTATTAACAGCTAGAGGTTAGGTTATTAACAGCTAGAGGTTAGGTTATTAACAGCTAGAAGTTAGGTTATTAACAGCTAGAGGTTAGGTTATTAACAGCTAGAGGTTAGATTATTAACAGCTAGAGGTTAGGTTATTTACAGCTAGAGGGTTAGGTTATTTACAGCTAGAGGGTTAGGTTATTTACAGCTAGAGGGTTAGGTTATTTACAGCTAGAGGTTAGGTTATTTACAGCTGGAGGTTAGGTTATTTACAGCTAGAGGTTAGGTTATTAACAGCTAGAGGTTAGGTTATTTACAGCTAGAGGTTAGGTTATTTACAGCTAGAGGTTAGGTTATTAACAGCTAGAGGGTTAGGTTATTAACAGCTAGAGGTTAGGTTATTTACAGCTAGAGGGTTAGGTTATTTACAGCTAGAGGGTTAGGTTATTTACAGCTAGAGGTTAGGTTATTTACAGCTGGAGGTTAGGTTATCTACAGCTAGAGGTTAGGTTATTTACAGCTAGAGGTTAGGTTATTAACAGCTAGAGGTTAGATTATTAACAGCTAGAGGTTAGGTTATTTACAGCTAGAGGGTTAGGTTATTAACAGCTAGAGGGTTAGGTTATTAACAGCTAGAGGGTTAGGTTATTTACAGCTAGAAGTTAGGTTATTAACAGCTAGAGGTTAGGTTATTAACAGCTAGAGGTTAGGTTATTAACAGCTAGAAGTTAGGTTATTAACAGCTAGAGGTTAGGTTATTAACAGCTAGAGGTTAGATTATTAACAGCTAGAGGTTAGGTTATTTACAGCTAGAGGGTTAGGTTATTAACAGCTAGAGGGTTAGGTTATTAACAGCTAGAGGGTTAGGTTATTTACAGCTAGAAGTTAGGTTATTAACAGCTAGAGGTTAGGTTATTAACAGCTAGAGGTTAGGTTATTAACAGCTAGAAGTTAGGTTATTAACAGCTAGATGTTAGGTTATTAACAGCTAGAGGTTAGGTTATTAACAGCTAGAGGTTAGGTTATTAACAGCTAGAGGTTAGGTTATTAACAGCTAGAGGTTAGGTTATTAACAGCTAGAGGTTAGGTTAAAACCAGGAGGGCGAGAAAAAGCGAGACTGGGGAAAAGTAGGATCTGAGACAAAACGCTGGTTGACCTGACAAACAAGACGAATTAGCAACAGACAAACAGAGAACACAGGTATAAATACCCAGGGGATAATGGGGAAGATGGGTGACACCTGGAGGGGGGTGGAGACAAGCACAAGGACAGGTGAAACAGATCAGAGTGTGACACTTCATGGCCTAGTTGTTTTATTTTAACATCTTGGGAATAATTTCCCCACCACCATCATAATTGGACAGTGAAGCTAAAACTTTTAATTTGGATTTGAGATCAAATGTTTTATATGAGGCGACAATACAGAATGTTACCATTTATATGAGGTTATTTTCATACATATCTGTTTCAGCGTGTAGAAATTAATGCACTTGATGTATCTACAGTAGGTCCCCCATTTGAAAATATCATAACTACAATTGAAGTCAGAAGTTTACATACACTTAGGTTGCATTCATTAAAAATCGTTTTTCAACTACTCCACAAATTTCTTGTTAACAAACAATAGTTTTGGCAAGTCGGTTAGGACATGCTGTGGGGCAAAAAAGTATTTAGTCAGCCACCAATTGTGCAAGTTCTCCCACTTAAAAAGATGAGAGAGGCCTGTAATTTTCATCATAGGTACACGTCAACTATGACAGACAAAATGAGAAAAAAAATTCCAGAAAATCACATTGTAGGATTTTAAATGAATTTATTTGCAAATTATGGTGGAAAATAAGTATTTGGTCACCTACAAACAAGCAAGATTTCTGGCTCTCACAGACCTGTAACTTCTTCTTTAAGAGGCTCCTCTGTCCTCCACTCGTTACCTGTATTAATGGCACCTGTTTGAACTTGTTATCAGTATAAAAAACTTTTTGGATGCATTTGCAGTGTGATTTGATTGTTTATCAGATGATGTTCAATAGAATTTTATGTTAAATAATCTATTGTCATTTTGGAGCCAATGTAACATTATTTTATAATTTACAATAAAAGTGACTACAAAATGACTCAATACATTATTTACCCATCAATTCTATTGGACACAATAGTCTTTAGCTAATGCTAGTTTTCAGATCTCAGGCCGGGTTACTCCTGGTTCCCTGAACCACCCTGATTACACGTTTTATCAACCAGAAGTCATCATAGCTAACATTACCCCTCCAGGCTGAATAAACTACTGTTCTGACCAGCCATAACATTACCCCTCCAGGCTGAATAAACTACTATTCTGACCAGCCATAACATTACCCCTCCAGGCTGAATAAACTACTGTTCTGACCAGCCATAACATTACCCCTCCAGGCTGAATAAACTACTGTTCTGACCAGCCATAACATTACCCCTCCAGGCTGAATAAACTACTGTTCTGACCAGCCATAACATTACCCCTCCAGGCTGAATAAACTACTGTTCTGACCAAGCCCGTATATAAATGGGTGGATGTATTGGCTAACGTTAGCCTTGTGGTTTATGTACAGGTGACCACGGCCGTGGTGAAGGTGGATGAATACCTGCTAGAGATGGTGGTGTATCGTCAGGGGCGATCCATCGGAACCTCCTACCCCAAACTACTCAGCAGCAACAACAGGGACCTGTAGAGTGGAGATCTACACACCCTGATTCTGAAAGCAGAGGCCCAAATGGAACCCTATTCCCTATGTAGTGCACTGCTTTCAACCAGGGCCCATAGGGATAGGAGTGCACTATATAGGGAATAGGGGGCCATTTGACCAGGGCCCATAGAGTTAGGACTGCACTATATAGGGAATAGGGGGCCATTTTACCAGGGCCCATCGGGCTAGGAGTGCACTATATAAGGAATAGGGGACCATTTGACCAGGGCCCATAGGGCTAGGAGTGCACTATATAGGGAGTAGGGGGCCATTTGACCAGGGCCCATAGGGCTAGGAGTGCACTATATAGGGAATAGGGGGCCATTTGACCAGGGCCCATAGGGCTCGGAGTGCACTATATATAGGGAATAGGGGGCCATTTGACCGGGGCCCATAGGGCTTTGAGTGCACTATATAGGGAATAGGGTGCCATTTGGGGCCTAGTTAGAACCATCTGTCATGTTAAAGGTTGATCATTGTCGTGTACTTTGTTTTTGACTCCATATTGTTAATAGGTTGTGTTCTCCATCAAAACCTTAACCTCGTTCCCAGGTTCAGTTACTAATTACAAATCCTGGATCATTCATCATTTGCACTAAACTATTATATTAGAGATTTCAGTGTTGTTGATCCAGGACCAGGATTTTGTTTCTCTCTGCTACCAGCTCTCCTTCCTATCCTGAATATTCAATACTGGTCCTTGGTCTTTCACAAAGAGAGCCGTTTTTATTTTATTTTATGTTAAGAAAACAAGTAAAGCATTTTGACAATCCATTAAAAACAAGAATGACTATGATAGGAACCTGATTATTAAACATTATATTGACAGTGTTGTACTCTTGTTTTTAACATATTATTAGTTTGTTATGGTTACGGGGGACATATGTCAACTTTGGGGGCATATCCCAATTTCAATTTCTACTTGAAGAAAATCAAACATGTTTACAATGTCACGTCCTGACCAGCAGATGGAGCTAGTGTTTTAGTTTTGGGGTCAGGACGTGGCATGTTTGTGTTGGGAATGTTTGTGTTGTTGATTGGGACTTCCAATTGAAGGCAGGTGTGTTGAGTTGCCTTTGATTGGAAATCCTATATAGGTGTGTGTGTTTTTCTTTGGGGTTGTGGGTGGTTGTTCTTGCACTGAGTTTCTAGCCTGCAGAACTGTAGCGGTTGTCACCTTTATTGTATTGTTAAGTGGATGCTTTACTCCTCATTTGTAATTAAAGATGAGTATTCACATACCTGCTGCGCCTTGGTCCATTTATGAAGACAGCCATTACATACAAGTATACCATCTTAGCTTCTTCTGTACTTTTATTTTGTAGATTAAAACAAGCAATGGTTACAGTACATGTCTTCCTGGCAGAAAACAATACAATCATGTAAGACTAGCGTATGTAAAACTACAATTTCCATGGAAAGATCTCAGGTTCATTTGATTCGATAATAGTAGGTTACATGGATGATGCATCAAACGTAATCATGATCTGCCTAAGAACAAGTCTGTATTGAGGAATGTAATAATGAAATATATATTAATTAATATATGAAAACAGACAAATAATACAGATTAGAATAAAATTTTGGATTTTAAGAACAGTATACACATCACTACTTTCATTACTCGTTATCATCAGTGGTGTAAAGTACTTTAGTAAAATACTTTAAAGTACTACATAAGTTGTTTTATGGGATACCTGTACCTTACTATTTATATTTGACTACTTTTACTTTTACTCCACTACATTCCTAAATAAAATGATATACTTTTTACTCCATACATTTTCCTTGACACCCAAAATGCTTAGCAGGACAGGAAAATGGTCCAATTCAGGAAAACATCCCTAGTCATCCCTACTGCTTCTGATCTGGAGGACTCACTAAACAGAGAACATCCCTGGTCATCCCTACTGCTTCTGATCTGGAGGACTCACTAAACAGAGAACATCCCTGGTCATCCCTACTGCCTCTGATCTGGAGGACTCACTAAACAGAGAACATCCCTAGTCATCCCTACTGCCTCTGATCTGGAGGACTCACTAAACAGAGAACATCCCTGGTCATCTACTGCCTCTTAACTGGCTGACTCAATAAACACAAATGCATCGTTTGTAAATAATGTCTGAGTGTTGGAGTGTGCCACAGGCAACCTGTGAATTATGTCTGAGTGTTGGAGTGTGCCCTTGGCTATCTGTAATTATGTCTGAGTGTTGGAGTGTGCCCCTGGCTATCCATACATTTTCAAAACCAGAAAATGGTACCGTCTGCTTTGCTTAACATAAGGAATTTGAAATGATTTACACTTTCACTTTTGATACTTAAGTATATTTAAAATGAAATCCTTTTAGACTTTTACTCAAGTAGTATTTTACTGGGTGACTTTCACTTTTACTTGAGTAACTTTCTATTAAGGTATCTTTACTTTTACTCAAATATGACAATTGGGCACTTTTTCCACCACTGTTCATCATCCACCTCCATGGCGTCGACCCCTGTGGCGTCGCCTTTATCAAAGAGGAACTGGTGGAAGGTTCTCTGCTCTCCCTGATCTGTAGCTGAAGTGTTACTGTTGAACGGCAGCTTCTCCTGAAATGCCTGGACCAGGCTGGCTTTATCAGACTGTGTCTTGACTCTTTCCAGCACTACGTCTAATTTCTCACTCCTCTGGCTCAGGAATCCCTGTAGCACATCAACTCTTTTCCTACGCACCGCTTGGATGATGATCTCCTCAAGTACGCCTGACAGGGGAATGGCAAACTCTATGATACTCTGGGTTTTCCCTCCTTTACCCTGGTAGGAGTAGCCTGCTGTATGCATAGCTATCAGCTGGCAGTACTCGTTGAAGACTGGAGAGCCAGAGGCACCGTGGAAGAAACAGGTGTCGTAGGTAATCTTCTCTGTGTCCGTCAGTAGATGTGTGATGTCCCAGTTCTCCTCGAAATATCTGTTGTTTATGACATGTAATAATTCATCATTTTCTGTAACATGTTTTTCTACAGCTTGTTTCCGATCTCCTCTTTGAATGATGAAGCAGGGGTCTTTCTTTTTCACCCCGCCCTCGGGGTGGCCGATGATGCAGATTCCCCCCTCTGGAGACGGAAAGCTGAAGGTGTCAAGCAAGCTTGAAGGCAACGTGATGTCAGGACATGAGCTAAGCTCCAGCAAAGCAAAGTCAAGATTCCCCAAATCATCTTTTCCATAGGCTACAACCTCACTTTTCACTGGTATCTGCTGCGTTCTTGCATCCAGGTCTTCAAAGTCAAACGTGACTGTTACTGATTGTTGCAGCGTGTTAGTTATCGGCACATAGATTTGCTGGACAACATGGGCGTTTGTAAGGATG
>NC_042977.1:49806304-49848804 GCF_901001165.1 Salmo trutta
TAGTGGTGGTAGAAGTAGTGGTGGTGGTGGTAGTAGTGTTGGTGTTTCTAGTAGTAGTGGTAGTATTAGTAGTGGTGGTAGTAGTAGTAGTGGTGGTGGTAGTGGTGGTAGTAGTAGTGGTGGTAGTAGTAATAGTAGTGGTGGTAGTAGTAATAGTAGTGGTGGTAGTAGTAGTGGTGGTGGTAGTGGAAGTAGTGGTAGTAGTAGTAGGGGTGGTGGTGGTAGTAGTGGTGGTGGTAGCGGTGTTAGTGGTAGCGGAAGTAGTGGTGGTATTAATAGTGTTAGTGGTAGTTGTATTAGTGGTAGTAGTAGTGGTGGTAGTAGTGATGGTAGTAGTGGTAGTAGTAGTAGTAGTGGTAGTTGTAGTAGTGGTAGTAGTAGTGGTGGTAGTAGTGGTGTTAGTGGTAGTAGTGGTGGTAGTAGTAGTGGTAGTAGTAGTGGTAGTGGTAGCGGTATTGGAAGTAGTGGTAGTAGTAGTGGTGGTAGTAGATGGTGGTAGTAGTAGTGGTAGATGGTGGTGGTATTAGTAGTTTTAGTGGTAGTTGTATTAGTGGTAGTAGTAGTAGTAGTTGTAGTAGTAGTGGTGGTAGTAGTAGTGGTAGTAGTGGTGGTGGTAGTAGTGGTGGTAGTGGTGGTGGTAGTAGTGGTGGTAGTAGTAGTGGTGGTGGTAGTAGTGAGTAGTAGTGATGGTGGTAGTAGTGGTGGTGGTAGTGGTGGTGGTAGTAGTGGTGGTAGTAGTAGTGGTAGTAGTAGTGGTGGTGGTAGTAGTGGTGGTAGTGGAAGTAGTAGTGGTGGTAGTAGTAGTGGTGGTAGTAGTAGTGGTAGCAGTAGTGGTTGTAGTAGTAGTGGTAGTTGTATTAGTAGTAGAAGTAATAGTAGTATTAGTAGTAGTAGTAATAGTAGTGTTAGTAGTAGTAGTAGTGGTAGTAGTAGTGTTAGTAGTAGTAGTAGTGGTAGTTGTATTAGTAGTAGTGGTAGTTGTATTAGTAGTAGTGGTAGTTGTATTAGTAGTAGTGGTAGTAGTAGAAGTAATAGTAGTATTAGTAGTAGTAGTAATAGTAGTGTTAGTAGTAGTAGTAGTGGTAGTAGTAGTGTTAGTAGTAGTAGTAGTGGTAGTTGTATTAGTAGTAGTGGTAGTAGTAGTGTTAGTAGTAGAAGTAGTGTTATTAGTAGTAGTAGTAGTAGTGGTATCAGTAGTAGTAGTGTTATTAGTGGTAGTTGTAGTAGTAGTAGTGGTAGTAGTGGTAGTAGTAGTGGTAGTTGTATTAGTAGTGGTGGTAGCAGTAGTGATAGTATTAGTAGTGGTAGTGGTGGTAGTAGTAGTGGTAGTTGTATTAGTAGTGGTGGTAGTAGTAGTGGTAGCAGTAGTGGTGGTAGTAGTAGTGGTAGTTGTAGTAGTAGTAGTGGTAGTAGTGGTAGTAGTAGTGGTAGTAGTATTAGTAGTAGTAGTAATAGTAGTGTTAGTAGTAGTAGTAGTGGTAGTAGTAGTGTTAGTAGTAGTAGTGTTATTAGTAGTAGTAGTAGTAGTAGTGGTAGCAGTAGTGGTGGTAGTAGTAGTGGTAGTTGTATTAGTAGTAGTGGTAGTAGTAGTGGTGGTAGTGGTAGTAGTAGTAGTGGTAGTTGTATTAGTAGTAGTGGTATCTCGCATAAATAGTATTAATAGTGGTAGTGGTAGTGTTAGTAGTAGAAGTAGTGTTATTAGTAGTAGTGGTAGTAGTAGTAGTAGTAGTGGTATCTAGCATAAACAGTGCTCAGGGAGTTTATTGTTTGTGCTTTTCTTTTAACTAATTTCTGTCTTCTATTCATGTGAGGTTCTAGTAAGCAATTTCTGTGTTCATACAAGTGGCTGACTGTACAAATCCTCACTTATCAGTAGCTGCATTTTGGCAGTACGACCAGATCTTGTTTGGAGAACAAACAAAAGATATCTCAGTTTCAAGGTCTCGGCTTAGAGAGGAGAAACCTTGTGAGGAATCACATGTTATGGACCAGTATTGGTCCGTCACATGAATAGAACAAAACGGTAATGAGTCATTAATTATGCTAAATCATGCAAATATAAAATTGTCTGTGTATAAGACAGCTGCTGGGTCTGACCGGGGAGAGTTCCTGATTGACATGTGTACTAGCACATTGACAATAAACAATTATTTATTTAAAGATTGACTTTGAGTGTCCCTGTGTAAGAATTTCCACGACACAGTGTACGAAAAATAGCGTTCCAAAGAAGAGTCAGAAATAAGTTGTACAATATTTTAAAGTGTAACTGCTGAAGCAAGTCACACTAATAAAAGAAAACTAAGATTAAAAGTAATATGACAGAGTGTCACCTTGGCAACAGCTCCTGGAGATTGGTCAGGAGTTTGTTGTTGGTTGTTTGAAGTATTACTTGGACGAGTAATCCTCTGTAATACAGAAAAACAACATCACATTCTGCAGGTTCTGGCAGTGACTCAAGTTGTAGAAAGTTGGTTTGGTAGAACTCCTTTCAAAATACCTTCAAAAATTGGTCCAGTTTCGATTGTTTCTTCACTCTATCTCCCATGGTACAATTCTGCCAGCTGCACAAACAAAGACGTGACTTTCGTATGGTAATAAGGAAACCTTCAAAATAGAAGCATGCATTTCAATACATTGTAATATCATTAGTTGAATAATAAGATAAAATTGGCCATTGATTAAAATGATATTTTAACAAGAAAAGGCGATAAGTTATTATCCTGTTGTCTAGTCACTTTATCCCTACCTACAGTTGAAGTCGGAAGTTTACATACACCTTAGCCAAATACATTTAAACTCAGTTTTTCACAATTCCTGATATTTAATCCTAGTCAAAATGCCCTGGTTTAGGTCAGTTAGTATCACCACTTTATTTTAAGAATGTGAAATGTCAGAATAATAGAGATAATTATTTATTTTAGCTTTTATTTATTTTATCACAGTCCCAGGTGGTCAAAACTTTACATACACTCAATTAGTATTTGCTAGCATTGCCTTTAAATTGTTTAACTTGGGTCAAACGTTACGGGTAGCCTTCCACAAGCTTCCCACAATAAGTTGGGTGAATTTTGGCCCATTCCTCCTGACAGAGCTGGTGTAACCGAGTCAGGTTTGTAGGCATCCTTGCTTGCACATGCTTTTTCAGTTCTGCCCACAAATGTTATTTTGGATTGAGGTCAGGGCTTTGTGATGGCCACTCCAATACCTTGACTTTGTTGTCCTTAACCCATTTTGCCACAACTTTGGAAATATGCTTGGGGTCATTGTCCATTTGGAAGACCCATTTGCGACCAAGCTTTAACTTCCTGACTGATGTCTTGAGATATTGCTTAAATATATCCACATAATTTTACTCCTCATGATGCCATCTATTTTGTGAAGTGCACCAGTCCCTCCTGCAGCAAAGCACCCCACAACATGATGCTGCCACCGCCGTGCTTCACGGTTGGGATGGTGTTCTTTGGCTTGCAAGCCTCCCCCTTTTTGCTCCAAACACAACGATGGTCATTATGGCCAAACAGTTCTATTTTTGTTTCATCAGACCAGAGGACATTTCTCCAAAAAGTACGGTCTTTGTCCCCATGTACAGTTGCAAACCGTAGTCTGGCTTTTTTATGGCTGTTTTGGAGCAGTGGCTTCTTCCTTGCTGAGCGGCCTTTCAGGTTATGTCGATATAGGACTCGTTTTACTGTGGCTATAGATACTTTTGTACCTATTTCCTCCAGCATTTTCACAAGGTCCTTTGCTGTTCTTCTGGGATTGATCTGCACTTTTCACATCAAAGTACGTTCAAATCTAGGAGACAGAACGCGTCTCCTTCCTGAGCGGTATGACGGCTGCATGGTCCCATGGTGTTTATACTTGCGTACTATTGTTTGTACAGATGAACGTGGTACCTTCAGGTGTTTGGAAATTGTTCCCAAGGATGAACCAGACTTGTGGAGGTCTACAATTTTTCTGAGGTCTTGGCTGATTTCTTTTTGATTTTCCCATGATGTCAAGCAAAGAAGCACTGAGTTTGAAGGTAGGCCTTGAAATACATCCACAGGTACACCTCCAATTGACTCAAATGATGTCAATTAGCCTATCAGAAGCTTCTAAAGCCATGACATCATTTTCTGGAATTTTCCAAGCTGTTTAAAGGCACAGTCAACTTAGTGTATGTAAACTTCTGACCCACTGGAATTGTGATACAGTGAATTATAAGTGAAATAATCTGTCTGTAAACAATTGTTGGAAGAATGACTTGTGTCATGCACAAAGTAGATGTCCTAACCGACTTGCCAAAACTATAGTTTGTTAACAAGAAATTTGTGGAGTGGTTGAAAAACAAGTTTTAATGACTCCAAACTAAGTGTATGTAAACTTCCGACTTCAACTGTATATGCACATCTACTCAGTACAGGTACCCCGTGTATATAGACAAGTTATCGTTAGTCATTGTGGATGTATTTCTTGTGTTATTATTTCTCTGTGCATTGTTGGGAAGGACCCGTTAGTAAGCATTACACTGTTAGTCTACACCTGTTGTTTACCAAGCATTACACTGTTAGTCTACACCTGTTGTTTACCAAGCATTACACTGTTAGTCTACACCTGTTGTTTACCAAGCATTACACTGTTAGTCTACACCTGTTGTTTACCAAGCATTTCACTGTTAGTCTACACCTGTTGTTTACCAAGCATTACACTGTTAGTCTACACCTGTTGTTTACCAAGCATTTCACTGTTAGTCTACACCTGTTGTTTACAAAGCATTACACTGTTAGTCTACACCTGTTGTTTACCAAGCATTTACCTGTTAGTCTACACCTGTTGTTTACCAAGCATTACACTGTTAGTCTACACCTGTTGTTTACCAAGCATTTACCTGTTAGTCTACACCTGTTGTTTACCAAGCATTTACCTGTTAGTCTACACCTGTTGTTTACCAAGCATTACACTGTTAGTCTATACCTGTTGTTTACCAAGCATTTCACTGTTAGTCTACACCTGTTGTTTACCAAGCATTACACTGTTAGTCTACACCTGTTGTTTACCAAGCATGAGATAAATTAAATGTGATACTAACCAAATACAGAGCCTTGAAAAAGTGTTCATACCCCTTGAATTTATTCACATTTTATTGAGCTACAAAATGAGATTGAAATGGATTTAATTGTCATTTTTTGTCAACAACCTACACAAAAATACTCAGTAATCAATGTTCCCTCTAAGCTGCGCGTGTTTGTCTGCTGCACAGAAGAAATATCAGCCCAAGGAAAGAAGCACAAGATTGAATTTCACTCAACTTTCTACAGTTTTCCCTGTTAGTTAACAATTTCAACGTTTCCCTTTACTGTGGCAATTGTGATTGAATCAACGCAATGTTAGTCACTTTCAATATAAGATACTTTGTTGTTATTCTGGCAGCACTGTTTGACGTGACAGTAAGTTAGCCGTAGCTGGCTATCTAGCAAGCAAGGGATAAGAACGTTGCCAGCCAGTATGGGTCACGTCTCTGGCAACCGAACCAACAGAACATACGACCAGCCAGCTTGGGTAGCAACCCTAGATTTGAGTTGGGACTATATCTTGTGGAAGGATAAAAAAGAATAAATAAATGCATCAAAATAATGTTTTTAATGAAAATATGTCAATCATTATTTGAATATGTTGGTAACCCGTTGTATAAAAGTGATAATGCCAGAGAAGCCAGTGTTTGGAGGATATATTGGCACGGGTGTTGTTAGGCCCGAGACAAAGTCCAAACACGGCTTCTCTGGCAATGGCATTAGACCATTGCAATATATGGATCTGTGCCATTTACTTTGAACTGGACTGTGTTTACAGCAGTGGTCATGAGTAGATGTGCTTGTTTTGAGATCAAAGCCAGAGCTGCATCAAACAGGGGGTGACACTTGACTAGGGGCATCAGACAACACAACATTTTTAGTCACCTCCTTGACATAAGGACAAGTGGATAAACAGGTTAATGTGAATAGTTTTTTTCAAAAGTTTCATGGAATGTAGGCATACATTGAACACCACACATTGGCTGCTACTGTAGGCTGAATGATAGAACGGCTATTTCCATGTTAAAATGTTAGGGGATGCATTTTATCCATTGTTTTTCATTTTCTCAAATAGCCACTCTAGCATACTTGGCCACTGTAAAAACCTCTATGGGATCGGTGTCCCACCCATGGGATGGTTGTGCTAACGTAGGCTAATGCGATTAGCATGAGGTTGTAAGTAACAAGAACATTTCCCAGGACATAGACATATCTGATATTGTCAGAAAACTTTAATTCTTGTTAATCTAACTGTACTGTCTGATTTACAGTAGCTATTACAGTGAAATAATACCATGCTGTTGTTCGAGTGCACAATTCTGAACATGAAAAGTTATTAATAAACAAATTAGGCACATTTGTGCAGTCTGGATACAACATTTTGAACAGAAATGCAATGGTTCATTGGATCAGTCCTTTCACATTTCCACAAACTTCAAAGGGTTTCCTTTCAAATGGTACCATGAATATGCATATCCTTGCTTCAGGTCCTGAGCTACAGGCAGTTAGATTTGGGTATGTCATTTCAGGTCCTGAGCTACAGGCAGTTAGATTTGGGTTTTGTCATTTTAGGCAAAAATTTCAAAAAAGGTTCCAATCCTGAAGAGGTTTTAAAACTGTAACTTAAAGCAGGAACAGCCTCAGTGTTCACAGTAAACGCTGAGCAGTTTTTTCATGTCCTGCGACTAGCAGGACAAAATTCAGCTAGCTAACAGGATCAACTAAATACAAGTCCCCCTAGATACAGCCATGTCTCATAGTCACGTTATGAGATTTGTAAATGAGAGAAGAATATAATAATACAAATATAATTTCCCCCAAAACCTACAGGACGGGAGCTCTCCAGGAACAAGGTTGGAGTGCCCTGGCCTACACAACCGCTTTCAACATACCAGTATTTGTGTACAATTTTAAAAGAAATGCTAGTAAAAAGAAAATATGTCAAATTATCATTTTTTTCAAAGGTGGTTGCGAAGCTGTGAAAAAAAAGTTGTACTGCACGAGTGCAAAAAAGTGTTATATTCCCAAAGTTTAGCAAGTATTTGCAGCCCCCCCAAGTGTCACCCCTCCCCTAGCCAAGTGTCACCCCTCCTCACCCCTCTTCCTCAACCCTCCCCTAGTCAAGTATCACCACTCCTCCTAAAGCCTCCCCTAGTCAAGTATCACCACTCCTCCTCACCCCTTCCCTAGTCAAGTGTCACCCCTCCTCACCCCTCCCCTAGACAAGTGTCACCCTTCTTCCTCACCCCTCCCCTAGTCAAGTGTCACCCCTCCTCCTCACCCCTCCCCTAGTCAAGTATCACCACTCCTCCTAAACCCTCCCCTAGTCAAGTATCACCACTCCTCCTAAACCCTCCCCTAGTCAAGTATTTTACATTTACATTTAAGTCATTTAGCAGACGCTCTTATCCAGAGCGACTTACAAATTGGTGCATTCACCTATAATATCCAGTAGAACAAACACTTTACAATAGTGCATCTAAATCCTTTAAAGGGGGGGGGGTTAGAAGGATTACTTTATCCTATCCCAAGTATTCCTTAAAGAGGTGGGGTTTCAGGTGTCTCCGGAAGGTGGTGATTGACTCCGCTGTCCTGGCATCGTGAGGGAGATTGTTCCACCATTGGGGTGCCAGAGCGGCGAACAGTTTTGACTGGGCTGAGCGGGAACTGTGCTTCCTCAGAGGTAGGGAGGCGAGCAGGCCAGAGGTGGATGAACGCAGTGCCCTTGTTTGGGTGTAGGGCCTGATCAGAGCCTGAAGGTACGGAGGTGCCGTTCCCCTCACAGCTCCGTAGGCAAGCACCATGGTCTTGTAGCGGATGCGAGCTTCAACTGGAAGCCAGTGGAGAGAGCGGAGGAGCGGGGTGACGTGAGAGAACTTGGGAAGGTTGAACACCAGACGGGCTGCGGCGTTCTGGATGAGTTGTAGGGGTTTGATGGCACAGGCAGGGAGCCCAGCCAACAGCGAGTTGCAGTAATCCAGACGGGAGATGACAAGTGCCTGGATTAGGACCTGCGCCGCTTCCTGTGTGAGGCAGGGTCGTACTCTGCGAATGTTGTAGAGCATGAACCTACAGGATCGGGTCACCGCCTTGATGTTAGTGGTATCACCACTCCTCCTCACCCCTCCCCTAGTCAAGTATCACCACTCCTCCTAAACCCTCCCCTAGTCAAGTATCAACACTCCTCCTAAATCCTCCCCTAGTCAAGTATCACCACTCCTCCTAAACCCTCCCCTAGTCAAGTATCACCACTCCTCCTAAACCCTCCCCTAGTCAAGTATCACCACTCCTCCTAAACCCTCCCCTAGTCAAGTATCACCACTCCTCCTAAACCCTCCCCTAGTCAAGTATCACCACTCCTCCTAAACCCTCCCCTAGTCAAGTATCACCACTCCTCGTAAATCCTCCCCTAGTGAGTTATGGAATTAGTTCCTAATATGTATTTCATACCATGCTGATCCCAGAGGTCACGTGATTATGGCTGAGAAAAATATCATGCTGTAGCCTACTGCCTTCAAAGTTTTTGAGTAATTATTTTCATGGACATTTGGTTTTGTTCATCAAGTACTCTGTCACTGTGAGAAGAACATAGGATATCAGCCGACTGTCTCCTAGACATAGAAAATGGAACGATAAGAGGGTGTGCCTTATTGGCACAGATGATCTGTGATCAAATGTGGTTGATCAACAAGGACTGCCTTCTTTATAGTAACTCTGTGCACACTTGAACAATGTATTAATGTATAAACATATAGCTTTCTTTATTGATAATTCATATTTCTGTCATGACAGTCTTGACCTAAAAACAACATATTTCACAATGTTTCACTCAGAGATCATAACAGCGGGCTACTTACACGATAGTTCTTCCAAAACGACAGGACAGTCCACAATTCGGAAATATGATCCACACCACAGTTGCAAAATGTTACATTCACAGACTCTTCAATAACATATTCCTTCCATCTGTAAACACTTGACACATGGCCAAACTTTTTACACTTATTGCATTGAATTGGGTTTTGCACAAACACTCTTACAGCGTATCTTATATATCCCAACTTTACATAGAGTGTTAAATTCTCATGTTTATATAATATTTTTTTAACTAGGCAAGTCAGTTAAGAACAAATTCTTATTTACAATGACATTCTCCATACGGGTCAAGCGACGTGCATTAACCACGCCTGGAATTTCTAGCCTAAGATATTGATTATCAATGTCCAACAGGATGCTTTTATCGGTGCCCTGCTCTGAAAATCAAAGCCTTCATAATTCCGCGAGCCACAATGCACACCTCTTTTTGGTTAAACTATGGTTTATATGAATCAACATTAATACATTTGGTTAAACTATGGTTTCCATGAATCAATCAACATTAATACATTTGGTTAATCTATGGTTTACATGAATCAATCAACATTAATACATTTGGTTAATCTATGGTTTACATGAATCAACATTAAAACATTTGGTTAAACTATGGTTTACATGAATCAATCAACATTAATACATTTGGTTAATCTATGGTTTACATGAATCAATCAACATTAATACATTTGGTTAATCTATGGTTTACATGAATCAATCAACATTAAAACATTTGGTTAAACTATGGTTTACATGAATCAATCAACATTAATACATTTGGTTAAACTATGGTTTACATGAATCAATCAACATTAATACATTTGGTTAAACTATGGTTTACATGAATCAATCAACATTAATACATTACTTACCTCATAAAAAACCGTATCATATGTGTTGGGATACCAAAGTTTAGAAATAGGCTACTTTTCCATGAAGTACTCTGTCACTGTGAGAAGAAAGTAGGATATCAGCCGACTGTATCCTAGACCAAGAAAATGGCACGATAAGGAAGAGGGTGTGCCTTTATTGGCACAGATCAGCTGTGATGAAAGGTGGTCGATCAAGGACTGCCTTCTTTATAGTAACTCTGTATACTAGAACAATGTATTAATGTATAATCATATAGCTTTCTTTATTGATAATTCATATTTATGGATTTACACATGTCATGACAGTCTCAATTTAAAAACAAACATATTTCACAATGTTTCACTCAGAGATCATAACAGCGGGCTACTTACCCGGATAGTTCCTCCAACACGACAGGACAGTCCACGAGAACTGTGAGCAGCATAAACTATTATCTAACGCTGTGTTGATGACCTGGGCAGAATAACATTAAATGAAACCGGCAGACCCTCTCAGAAGGCGACAGAAAGATGATGATCATTAATGTATTCTTCTTCTTTGGTATAATGGTGTTCGCAAACACAGGAGATTTGCTGTACAGTCTTGGCCAAATGTTTTGAGAATGACACAAATATTAATTTCCACAAAGTTTGCTGCTTCAGTGTCTTTAGATATTTTTGTCAGATGTTACTATGAAATACTGAAGTATAATTACAAGCATTTCATAAGTGTCAAAGGCTTTTATTGACAATTACATGAAGTTGGTGCAAAGAGTCAATATTTGCAGTGTTGACCCTTCTTTTTCAAGACCTCTGCAATCCGCCCTGGCATGCTGTCTATTGACTTCTGGGCCACATCCTGACTGATGGCAGCCCATTCTTGCATAATCAATGCTTGGAGTTTGTCAGAATTTGTGGGTTTTTGTTTGTCCACTCGCCTCTTGAGGATTGACCACAAGTTCTCAATGGGATTAAGGTCTGGGGAGTTTCCTGGCCATGGACCCAAAATATCAATGTTTTGTTCCCCGAGCCACTTAGTTATCACTTTTGCCTTATGGCAAGGTGCTCCATCATGCTGGAAAAGGCATTGTTCATCACCAAACTGTTCCTGGATGGTTGGGAGAAGTTGCTCTCTCTCCCCCTCACATTGTGCTCTCTCTCTCTCTCTCCCTCACATTGTGCTCTCTCTCTCTCTCTCTCTCTCTCCCTCACATTGTGCTCTCAATCTCTCTCTCTCTCCCCCTCACATTGTGCTCTCTCTCTCTCCCCCTCACATTGTGCTCTCTCTCTCTCTCTCTCCCCCCTCATATTGTGCTCTCTCTCTCTCCCCCTCACATTGTGCTCTCTCTCTCTCTCTCCCCCTCACATTGTGCTCTTTCTCTCTCTCCCCCTCACATTGTGCTCTCTCTCTCTCTCCCCCTCACATTGTGCTCTCTCTCTCCCCCCTCACATTGTGCTCTCTCTCTCTCCCCCTCACATTGTGCTCTCTCTCTCTCTCCCCCCCTCACATTGTGCTCTCTCTCTCTCTCTCTCTCTCTCTCCCCCTCACATTGTGCTCTCTCTCTCTCTCTGTTAGTCACCAAGAAGAAGGCGACTCAATTACCACCCCATCGACGGGGGGATTGTGCGATAAACCTCCAGGTAGACGCCACACTTCCTAGGAGTCACGTGTATCCCCTGTCACAGGCGGAGATGGCGGCTATGGAGACATATGTCACTGAATCCCTGCATCAGGGGTACATTCGGTCCTCCACTTCACCCGCCTCCTCGAGTTTCTTTTTTGTGAAGAAGAAGGAGGGAGGTCTGCGCCCGTGTATTGACTATCGAGCCCTAAACCAGATCACTGTGAGGTGCAGTTACCCACTACCTCTCATAGCCACAGCGATTGAGTCAATGCACGGGGCGCGCTTCTTCACGAAACTAGATCTCAGGAGAGCTTACAACCTGGTGTGTATCGGGAGGGAGACGAGTGGAAGACAGCATTTAGTACCACCTCAGGGCATTATGAGTACTGTGGTGGCTAATTTCTGTATTACCAAATGAGGAGAGTTACAAACTTCACACACCAGTCAGAGTTATACTTAAACTACATCTTGTAGTGCAACTGTCAACATTCATTATCCAAAGGGATACATTCTAATGACAAGTATCTCACATACTCACAAATGTATGCATATTATACAAATAAAACATCTTAATTATCTATGTTACCCAACTAATTCTGATTCATCCGCCACAGTACCTCGTCATGCCGAACGGGTTGATGAATGCTCCATCAGTCTTCCAAGCCTTTGTGGACGAGTTTTTCAGGGACCTGCACGGGCAGGGTGTAGTGGTGTATATTGATGACATTCTGATATACTCCACAATACACTCCGAGCATGTGTCCTTGGTGCGCAGGGTGCTTGGAAGACTGTTGGAGCATGACCTGTACATCAAGGCTGAGAAATGCCTGTTCTTCCAGCAGTCCGTCTCCTTCCTAGGATACCGCATTTCCACCTCGGGTGGAGATGGAGAGTGACCGCATTTCAGCGTAATTGGCCGACTCCCAACACGGTAAAGGAGGTGCAGCGGAATCTAGGGTTTGCCAACTACTACCGGAGGTTTATCCGGGGTTTTGGTCAGGTAGCGGCTCCCATTACCTCACTGATAAAGGGGGTTCCGGTTCGGTTGCAGTGGTCGGCTGAGGCGGATAGGGCTTTTGGTCACCTGAGGGCTCTGTTTAGGTGCCGGTGCTGGCCCATCCGGATCCCTCTTTGGGGTTCACGGTGGAGGTGGACACGTCCGAGGCTGGGATAGGAGTTGTGCTCTCTCAGCGCTCGGGCACGCCACTGAAGCTCCACCCCTGTGCCTTCTTCTCAAAGAAGATCAGCCCGGCGGAGCGAAACTATGATCTGGGGGATCGGGAGCTGTTGGCTGTCGTCAAAGCGTTGAAGACGTGGAGACATTGGCTTGAGGGGGCTAAACACCCTTTTCTCATCTGGACTGACCATCTGGACTGACCACCGTAACCTGGAGTACATCCGGGCGGCGAGGAGACTGAACCCTCGCAGGCAAGGTGGGCCATGTTTTTCACCCATTTTGTTTTACCCTTTCTAACAGACTAGGTTCCCAGAATGTGAAGGCAGACGCACTGGCCGGCTGTATGACACAGAGGAGCGGCCCATGGATCCTACCTCCATACTCCCGGCCTCCTGCCTGGTGGCGCCGGTAGTATGGGAGCTGGACGCGGACATTGAGCAGGCGTTACGTGCAGAGCCCGCTCCCCTCCAGTGTCCCGCTGGGCGTCTGTACATTCCGTCTGCTGTCCGTGACCGGCTGATCTATTGGGCCCACACATCACCCTCCTCTGGTCATCCAGGGATAGGTCGGACAGTGCGCTGTTTGAGTGGGAAGTACTGGTGGTCCACCTTGGCTAAGGACGTGAGGGTGTATGTTTCCTCCTGCTCGGTGTGTGCCCAGTGTAAGGCTCCTAGGCACCTGCCCAGAGGTAAGCTACACCCCTTACCCGTTCCACAACATCCTTGGTCGCACCTGTCGATTGATTTTTGTACCAATCTCCCCCCTTACAGGGTAACACCACGATCCTGGTCGTTGTGGACCGTTTCACCCCTAGAGTAATGGGCAGGTGGAGAGAGTGAACCAGGATGTGGGCAGGTTTCTGCGGTTGTATTGCCAGGACCGGCCGGGGGAGTGGGCAGCGGTCGTGCCCTGGGCCGAGATGGCTCAGAACTCGCTCCGCCACTCCTCCACTAACCTCTCCCCCTTCCAGTGCGTACTGGGGTACCAGCCAGGTTCTGGCGCCTTGGCATCAGAGTCAGACCAAGGCTCCTGCAGTGGACGACTGGTTCAGGCCCGCAGAGGAGACATGGGACGCCGCCCATGTTCACCTCCAGCAGGCCGTGCTGTGCCAGAAAACCAGCTTCCCCCCGATTACCGTATTAACCCCTCGTTCCCCTCGTTCCATAGCTGAACAACAAGATCTGATGGAGGCATGCTGTTGATGCAGCAATTCAAGGAGTAAAGGAACAAGTTGCTACATTTCAAGATTAACTGGACACCCAGATCGGATCAGTTTGAGCGCTAATAGAAATGGTGAATCGCATTCAGACTGAGGCAAGGGATGTGAAGATCTGCACTTCGGAACTTGAGAAGATGCGGTTCAAAATGGCGTCGCTTGAAGATCAAGACAGACGCAACAACGTGAGGGTCACAGGGATTGCTACAATCCCGGAGGGAGGTGATGCAATTGCTTTCCTGCAAGAAATCCTTCCCAAATGGATTTTGTCACTTGGTACTACTCGGCACCACTTGGTACTTAAGGGACCACAGGATCTACAACCAAAATGCAAAGAAGGACAACCCCCAGACCATGGTCTTCAAGGTTCTCAGATACAGAGACCGAAACGCTATTCTACAAGGAGCGCTGGGAGCAAGAAAGAATGCGCCCATCCAAGATGCCGGGAGAACCATACGTTTTTATGAGGACTACAGTGCCTTCACAAATCAGCGAAGGAAAGCATTTGCAGATGCAAATGCTCTGTTCTGATCTATCCCGCTACCCTGCGATTTACTTTCGGCGAGCAGCTCTCACCCTCGGGCGACAGGTCTATACGCCCCCCCCCCCCCACAAAGAGAGTGCTTTCCTTTACGGGAAGGGCCCGGACAGCAGGATGATAAGGAGACACAGAATGAAACGAGAGCAACTGGGCGCTAAAGACTCAGATAGCTAGCCGGTTAACGTTTAGTTGACTACTCAACTTAATATTTGTGTCATTCTCAAAACCTTTGGCCACGACTGTACATACACCTTAGCCAAATACATTTAAACTCCGTTTTTCACAATTCCTGACATTTAATCCTAGTAAAAATTCCCTGTCTTGGGTCAGTTAGGATCACCACTTTATTTTAAGAACGTGAAATGTCAGAATAATCGTAGAGAGAATGATTTATTTCAGCTTTTATTTTTTTCATCACATTCCCAGTGGGTCAGAAGTTTACATACACTCAATTCGTATTTGGTAGCATTGCCTTCAAATTGTTTAACTTGGGTCAAACGTTTCAGGTAGCCTTCCACAAGTTTCCCACAATAAGTTGGGTGAATTTTGGCCCATTCCTCCTGACAGAGCTGATGTAACTAATTCAGGTTTGTTGACCTCCTTGCTCGCACATGCTTTTTCAGTTCTGCCCACACATTTTCTATAGGATTGAGGTCAGGGCTTGTGATGGCCACTCCAATAGCTTGACATTGTTGTCCTTAAGCCATTTTGCCACAACTTTGGAAGTATGCTTGGGGTCATTGTCCATTTGGAAGACCCAATTGCGACCAAGCTTTAACTTCCTGACTGATGTCTTGAGATGTTGCTTCATTATATCCACATAATTTTACTTCTCATGATGCCATCTTTTTTGTGAAGTGCACCAGTCCCTCCTGCAGCAAAGCACCCCCACAACTTGATGCTGCCACCCCCGTGCTTCACTGTTGGGATGGTGTTCTTCGGCTTGCAAGTGTAGGGGGTAGGTCCCAAAGACCCTCCCCATTATTGATTAAGGGGACCTTAAGATTCATATGTTTTGCTGCAGGCCTTATAACAGATACTGTTGCTATGTGTCTAAAAACTCTAAAACTGCCACTATACGCTGCACAAGCCATCTATATTAGTCTTTGTGGTTAAGCCCTGGCTGTTGCGAGAGTGTGCTTGAGTAAGACCGAAACTAGATAAAGAGAAGTAACCACAATCTGGTTTTGACATGTTGATCTTGTGTGACAGGGGACAATGCTAATGAATTCAGAGAAGCTACTGTACTGGGTTACTTTATAAGGTAACTTCAGCTTATTGATACACACATACATTGACGCAGGTCATACCACTAGGGAGTGATCACATGTATAAAATCAGCTGTGCCCTTAGGTGCAGAACTTACTCTCAAACATTTACATTTAAGTCATTTAGCATGCGTGCTATGTTCCCGTTGTCAACTTCTGTCTGCAATTGCATTAATAAATTGATTTACTTCAAGATATTGTCTGATTGCTGATTTCACCAATAAGCAAATGATTGACAAGGAACAAGGAACCTACCCCAACACAAGCCTCCCCCTTTTTCCTCCAAACATAACGATGGTCATTATGGCCAAACAGTTCTATTTTTTGCAAACAGTAGTCTGGCTTTTTTATGGCGGTTTTGGAGCAGTGACTTCTTCCTTGCTGAGCGGCCTTTCAGGTTATGTCGATATAGGACTCGTTTTATTGTGGATATAGATACTTTCTACCTGTTTCCTCCAGCATCTTCACAAGGTCCTTTGCTGTTGTTCTGGGATTGATTTGCACTTTTTGCACCAAAGTACGTTCATCTCTAGGAGACAGAGCGCGTCTCCTTCCTGAGCGGTATGACGGCTGCGTGGTCACATGGTGTTTATACTTGCGTACTATTGTTTGTACAGATGAACGTGGTACCTTCAGGCGTTTGGAAATTGCTCCCAAGGATGAACCAGACTTTTTTCAGAATTTCTTTTCTGAGGTCTTGGCTGATTTCTTTTGATTTTCCCATGATGTCAAGCAAAGAGGCACTGAGTTTGAATGTAGGTGTCTCGTCCTGACCATAGTAAGTTGTTAGTTTCTATGGTAGAGTGGTCAGGGCGTGACAGGGGGTGTTTATCTGTTTTTTGTATTTCTATGTTTAGTTTCTAGGTTTGTATTTCTAGGTTGGTTTCTGTTTGGCGTGACCTCCAATTAGAGGCAGCCGGTTGTCGTTGTCTCTAATTGGAGGCCATATTTAAGTTGACGTTTGTCCCACTTGTGTTTGTGGGTGTTTATATTTTGAGTAGTGTGTTTTCTTCTCTGCATCACGGTTTGTTGTTTTGTGTTTCAAGTATTTAAGTGTATTGCATTCAGTTTCACGTTTAATAAATATGTGGAACTACGAACACGCTGCGCCTTCGTCCGATCCTTTAAACAGCCGTGACAGTTCAATTTTTTTTCTGAGGTCTTGGCTGATTTCTTTTGATTTTCCCATGATGTCAAGCAAAGAGGCACTGAGTTTGAAGGTAGGCCTTGAAATACATCCACAGGTACACCTCCAATTGACTCAAATGATGTCAATTAGCTGATCAGAAGCTTCTAAAGCCATGACATCATTTTCTGGAACTTTCCAAGCTGTTTAAAGACACAGTCAACTTAGTGTATGTAAACTTCTGACCCACTGGAATTGTGATACAGTGAATTATAACTGAAATAATCTGTCTGTAAACAATTGTTGAAAAAATGACTTGTCATGCACAAAGTAGATGTCCTAACCGACATGCCAAAACTATAGTTTGTTAACAAGAAATTTGTGGAGGGGTTGAAAAACGAGTTTTAATGACTCCAACCTAAGTGTATGTAAACTTCCGACTTCAACTGTACCTTCGGTAACCCGCCTCACCCAATGTGATATGGATGTGATACGGATCTGCTATTTTTAGATCTTATAGCTAGAACCTCCATCAGCTAGCTAGCCAGCTAGCCATCAGAAGCTAACCGGCTAATTAGCTACAAGCTATTTAGTCATTGTTAGCCACTGCTAGCGGCCTTTACCTTTAGCTCAGACACCAGCCGCGTTTAGCCTGGATAAAACCTGCCAGTCTGCACAGCGTGATATCAACCCTGAGCATATTGGACTGCTTTGCTCCACTACATCACCGGATTCCTGCCGTAAGCTCTAGACCATCTGGATCATCGCAATTGCTACCGGCCAAGCTAGCCTTGAGCCAGGCCCATCTCTCGGCCTGCTCAATGGACCCTATGATCACTCGGATACACAGCTGATGCCTCCCGGACTCTTCACTAGCACGACTAGAAGCAACTACATCACCGGATTCCTGCCGAGTGGCTATAGTGAATAACGCCCTTGTCCTGAAGTTGGCACCAGTTAGCCTCGAGCCAGGCGCATCTCCCGGCTAGAAAACAAATTACTCCAGCTACAATACCTCTTTTGCCAATTGGCATCGACCCATTGTCAACACGGAGCCCCGACGATCCATCACGACTGGTCTGCCGACGTAATTCCGTCCGATGTGCCCTCAACCGGCCTTTGCCAGACATCGGTGAAGACGCTTCTGCTTGCCCCGGCCTGCTAACTTTCTCAACGCCGTGTCTCCCGCATGCCTAGCGTAGTAACAGCTTCCCCGTTTCATCTATTGCTGTTCACTGGACCCTATGATCACTTGGCTACATAGCTGATGCCTGCTGGACTGTTCATTAATCACAGTACTCCATTTTTTAAATTTTGTTTCTGTCGGCCCCAGCCTCGAACTCAGGCCCTCTCTGCCCATTCATCACCATTTTACCCGTTGCTGTCTTAGCTGATTAGCTGTTGTTGTCTTACCCGTTGTTGTCTCAGCTAGCTCTCCCAATCAACACCTCTAATTGCTTTATGCCTCGCTTTATGTCTCTCTCTAATGTCAATATGCCTTGTATACTATTGTTTAGGATAGTTATCAATGTTTTATTTTACTGCGGAGCCCCTAGTCCCACTTAACATGCATCAGATAGCTCTTTTGTCCAATCTCCCACACATGTGGTGACCTCACCAAGCATAACTAGTGCCTCCAGAGATGCAATCTCTCTTATCGTCACTCAATGCCTGGGCTTACCTCCACTGTACCCGCACCCTACCAGTCTGTTCAATATGCCCTGAATCTATCCCACCACACCCAGAAATCTGCTCCTTTTATTCTCTGTCCCCAACGCACTTGACGAACAGTTTTGATAGCCTTCAGCCGTACCCTCATCCTATTCCTCCTCTATTCCTTGGGTGATGTAGAGGTTAACCCAGGCCTTGTGTGTCCCCAGGCACTCTCATTTGTTGACTTCTGTAACCGTAAAAGCCTTGGTTTAATGCATGTTAACATCAGAAGCCTCCTCCCGAAGCTTGTTTAGCACACTTCGCCAACCCTGATGTCCTAGCCGTGTCTGAATCCTGGCTTAGGAAGGCCACCAAAAATTCTGAAATTTCCATCCCCAACTATAACATTTTCTGTCAAGATAGAACTGCCAAAGGGGGCGGTGTTGCAATCTACTGCAGAAATAGCCTGCAAAGTTCCATCATACTTTCCAGGTCTATGCCCAAACAGTTCGAGCTTCTAATTTTAAAAATGAATCTCTCCAGAAATAAGTCTCTCACTGTTGCCGCCTGTTATAGACCCCCCTCAGCTCCCAGCTGTGCCCTGGACACCATATGTGAATTGATTGTCCCCCCATCTATCGTCAGAGTTCGTTCTGTTAGGTGACCTAAACTGGGATATGCTTAACACCCTGGCCGTCCTACAACCTGAGCTAGATGCCCTCAATCTCACACAAATGATCAAGGAACCCACCAGGTACAACCCTAAATCTGTAAACATGGGCACCCTCATAGATATTATCCTGACCAACCTGCCCTCCAAATACACCTCTGCTGTTTTCAATCAGGATCTCAGCGATCACTGCCTCATTGCCTCCATCCGTTATGGGGCCGCGATCAAGCGGCCACCCCTCATCACTGTCAAACGCTCCCTAATACACTGCTTCGAGCAGGCCTTTCTAATCGACCTGGCCCGGGTATCCTGGAAGGATACTGACCCCGTCCCGTCAGTAGACGATGCCTGGTTGTTCTTTAAAAGTAATTTCCTCACCATCTTAAATAAGCATGCCCCTTTCAAAAAATGTAGAACTAAGAACAGATATAGCCCTTTGTTCACTCCAGACCTGACTACCCTCGACCAGCACAAAAACATCCTGTGGCGTACTGCACTAGCATCGAATAGTCCCCGCGATATGCAACTTTTCAGGGAAGTCAGGAACCAATACACACAGTCAGTCAGGAAAGCAAAGGCTAACTTTTTCAAACAGAAATTTGCACCTTGTAGCTCTAACTCCAAAAAGTTTTGGGACACTGTAAAGTCCATGGAGAATAAGAGCACCTCCTCCCAGCTGCCCACTGCACTGAGACTAGGAAACACTGTCACCACCGATAAATCCACGATAATGGAGAATTTCAATAAGCATTTCTCTACGGCTGGCCATGCTTTTCTCCTGGCTACCCCAACCCCGGCCAACAGCTCCGCACCCCCCGCAGCTACTTGCCCAAGCTTCCCCAGCTTCTCCTTCACCCAAATCCAGATAGCAGATGTTCTGAAAGAGCTGCAAAACCTGGACCCGAACAAATCAGCTGGGCTAGACAATCTGGACCCTCTATTTCTAAAATGATCCGCCGCCATTGTCGCAACCCCTATTACCAGTCTGTTCAACCTGTCTTACGTATCGTCCGAGATTCCTAAAGATTGGACAGCTGCCGTGGTCATCCTCCTCTTCAAAGGGGGTGACACTCTAGACCCAAACTGTTGCAGACCTATATCCATCCTGCCCTGCCTTTCTAAAGTCTCGGAAAATTAAGTTAACAAACAGATCACTGACCATTTCGAATCCCACCGTACCGCCTCCGCTGTACAATCCAGTTTCCGAGCTGGTCATGGGTGCACCTCAACCACGCTCAAGGTACTAATCAATCTATCATAACCACCATCGATAAAAGATTGTACTGTACAGCTGTCTTCATCGACCTGGCCAAGGCTTTCGACTCTGTCAATCACCACATTCTTATCGGCAGACTCAACAGCCTTGGTTTCTCAAATGACTGCCTCACTTGGTTCACCAACTACTTCTCAGAAAGAGTTCAGTGTGTCAAATCGGAGGGCATGTTGTCCGAACCTCTGGCAGTCTCTATGGGGGTACCACAGGGTTCAATTCTCGGGCCGACTCTTTTCTCTGTATACATCAATGATGTCGCTCTTGCTGTGTGTGATTCCTTGATCCACCTCTACGCAGACAACACCATTCTGTATACATCTGGCCATTCTTTGGGCACTGTGTTAACAAACCTCCAAATGAGCTTCAATGCCATACAACACTCCTTCCGTGGCCTCTAACTGCTCTTAAACGCTAGTAAAACTAAATGCATGCTCTTCAACCGATCGCTGCCCACACCCGCCCGACCGACTAGCATCACTACTCTGCGCAATTACAAATACCTAGGTGTCTGGCTAGACTGTAAACTCTCCTTTCAGACTCATATTAAGCATCTCCAATCCAAAATTAAATCTAGAATCGGCTTCCTATTTCACAACAAAGCCTCCTTCACTCACGCTGCCAAACATACCCTCGTAAAACTGACTATCCTACCAATCCTTGACTTCGGCGATGTCATTTACAAAATAGCCTCCAACACTCTACTCAGCAAACTGGATGCAGTCTATCACAGTGCCATCCGTTTTGTCACCAAAGCCCCATATTCCACCCACCACTGCAACCTGTATGCTCTCGTTGGCTGGCCCTCGCTACATATTCCTTGCCAAACCCACTGGCTCCAGGTGATCTATAAGTCTTTGCTAGGTAAAGCCCCGCCTTATCTCAGCTCACTGGTCATCATAGCAACACCCACCCGTAGCACGCGCTCCAGCAGGTATATCTCACTGGTCATCCCCAAAGCCAACACCCCCTTTGGCCGCCTTTCCTTCCAGTTCTCTGCTGCCAATAACTGGAACCAATTTCAAAAATTGCTGAAGTTGGAGACATATCTCCTTCACTAACTTTAAGCATCAGCTATCTTAGCAGCTTACTGATCGCTGCTGCTGTACACAGCCCATCTGTAAATAGCCCATCCAACTACCTATCTTATCACCATATGGTTTTATGTATTTACTTTTTTTGCTCTTTTGCACACCAGTATTTCTACTTGCACATCATCATCTGCACATCTATCAGTCCAGTGTTAATTTGCTAAATTGTAATTACTTCGCTACTACGGCCTATTTATTACCTTCTCACGCCATTTGCACACACTGTATATAGATTTTTCTATTGTGTTATTGACTGTATGTTTGTTTATCCCACGTGTAACTCTGTGCTGTTTGTGTCGCACTGCTTTGCTTTATCTTAGCCAGGTCTCAGTTGTAATTGAGAACTTGTTCTAAAGGCTAGGCCTACCTGGTTAAATAAAGGTGAAATATATATATATTTTTTAAAAGTAGTATCATCTTGTTACTCACATTGCTAATCATCAACTACATAGAAACAGAAGGAACTTACACTCTATTCTCATCAGACTCTGGCAAACAGGTGAAGTTGTTACAACACTGGAATGTGGGAATCACCTCTCACTTATGGGTTCTGCCTTGTTATTTCAGCCATGACGTCCACCATCTCAGATTGTTCTGAAATGGGTTGTGCCTTGTCATTTCACCAAGCCATGACGTCCACCATCTCAGATTGTTCTGAAATGGGTTGTGCCTTGTCATTTCACCAAGCCATGACGTCCACCATCTCAGATTGTTCTGAAATGGGTTGTGCCTTGTCATTTCAGCCATGACGTCCACCATCTCAGATTGTTCTGAAATGGGTTCTGCCTTGTCATTTCAGCCATGACGTCCACCATCTCAGATTGTTCTGAAATGGGTTCTGCCTTGTCATTTCAGCCATGACGTCCACCATCTCAGATTGTTCTGAAATGGGTTGTGCCTTGTCATTTCAGCCATGACGTCCACCATCTCAGATTGTTCTGAAATGGGTTCTGCCTTGTCATTTCAGCCATGACGTCCACCATCTCAGATTGTTCTGAAATGGGTTGTGCCTTGTCATTTCAGCCATGACGTCCACCATCTCAGATTGTTCTGAAATGGGTTGTGCCTTGTCATTTCAGCCATGACGTCCACCATCTCAGATTGTTCTGAAATGGGTTGTGCCTTGTCATTTCAGCCATGATGTCCACCATCTCAGATTGTTCTGAAATTGTTTCTGTAGTTCCAAACAGATAGGATTAGCATTCCTGCAACATTATTTTGTTGAAATATCATTTGATCTGAGAAATTGTCTAGCTAATTGATTGCATCCAAATTGGTCATTTTAAATTATAGGATTAATCTAATGTCCAATAAATGTACTACCTAACATCCAATTTGGATCAAACTTTTTTCTATCAATGAATAAGACATGAGGAATCCAAATAAATGGTCAAATGCCACTCACGGACCCCCACAACCCACACCAATCCCACCCCAACAATAAGTACACAGTATCAGTACTATGAAGCTGCGGCTCAGGGGTACTGCAGGAGGAGCACTGGCTACCCGATGATAGGAACAACAACACAGTTTAATGATTCAGCATTCATGTGTACTGTAAAGTACTGTAAAGTACTGGAACCTGGTAATATCAGGATGTAGGATGGGACATAAACATCTATTCTATGAGAATATTTCTGAATGGTACTCTGAAGTATCCATTCTAACCACGGAAAGACTGATCCTCAGGGAAGCAGAGCGAGACGATGATGAACTGGCTCTCCAACAGAAGGACTGACGATTCCAACAGAAATCACGACAACACACTGGGCGTAAATATATATTGATTGCAATTATTCCCGAATGAGTGAGAGTTCATGTGCAAAGGATTAGCATTTCAATTAACATAATTAAACTGTGTAGTGACTCCTTTTGTCTTTCCCGCCCTTCTCAGTCCACACCCACTTCCCTTTGTCCACCAAGCCGTCATATCGGCACTTGCTTTCCATAAATAATGATCTGCGAGTCAAAATGCCTTTGGAAGCCATCCAGCTGTGAAAGCAGGACAGGACAATAAAGGTAAGAAAGACTTTATGACTCAGTATAGTAATACTCAATATCATATACCTCTACTGTAATTAAATGACTACTTCTACTGTACATTAAAATGTTTTTCTGTTTGAACATGAAATAAAAAATATGAATATTGTAACAGGTAGCTTACATGGTCGATGGTTTTGCTGATCTGAGGTTTTGGTTTGTACTTGAGGTTGGGTCTTTGGGACCAGTAGAAGGGGATGGAGCCTCGGGTCTGAACGAATGAGGCCTTGCCCCCGCTGTACTGGACAATCTGCTCTGTCTCCACAAAGTTAGCTGCATGACCCTCTGAGTCAATGCCTGATGGACACACTAGGGAACCTCCCCTATCATTTCCTCCATATCTACTGTGTTGTTTGATTTATGCATTTCTGTGATTATTTAGTTAGTTAGTAAATAAATGATTAAGACAATTGATGTATGGATGATTCATAGTAAAATGCTGTGTTCATGCAGATAACCAACAATTTACAACGTTTGGAATGAGACAAACGCGAGGTAAAAGAATAATTCATTAATTAGAAGACTAATTGATCAGATATTAAAATATATCCTCCTGCAGTACCAGGCACTCTGCAGCACACCTTAGAGGAGAGACTGTCTATGTACTAGACTGCTGTAGCTCACGCCAAAGCCTCAGGGGAGTCCTCTAAAGCAGTGGTTCCCAAACTGTGGGTCGCGCCAGGGGTCTGGGGGGGTCGCGGGATTATATTTTTGTGCATTGCAAAACAATAAAATAGAACAAAAAGGCTTCTCGACAGTTTTTACCCCCAAGCCATAAGACTCCTGAACAGGTAATCAAATGGCTACCCAGACTATTTGCACCCCTCTTTTAAGCTGCTGCTACTCTCTGTTAATCATATATGCATAGCCACTTTAACTATACATTCATGTACATACTACCTCAATTTGGCCGACCAACCAGTGCTCCCGCACATTGGCAAACCGGGCTATCTGCATTGTGTCCCACCACCCGCCAACCCCTCTTTTTACACTACTGCTACTCTCTGTTCATCATATATGCATAGTCACTTTAACCATATCTACAGTGGGGCAAAAAAGTATTTAGTCAGCCACCAATTGTGCAAGTTCTCCCACTTAAAAAGATGAGAGAGGCCTGTAATTTTCATCATAGGTATACATCAACTATGACAGACAAAATGAGAAAAAAAATCCAGAAAATCACGTTGTAGGATTTTTTATGAATTTATTTGCAAATTATGGTGGAAAATAAGTATTTGGTCACCTACAAACAAGCAAGATTTCTGGCTCTCACAGACCTATAACTTCTTCTTTAAGAGGCTCCTCTGTCCTCCACTCATTACCTGTATTAATGGCACCTGTTTGAACTTGTTATCAGTATAAAAGACACCTGTCCACAACCTCAAACAGTCACACTCCAAACTCCACTATGGCCAAGACCAAAGAGCTGTCAAAGGACACCAGAAACAAAATTGTAGACCTGCACCAGGCTGGGAAGACTGAATCTGCAATAGGTAAGCAGCTTGGTTTGAAGAAATCAACTGTGGGAGCAATTATTAGGAAATGGAAGACATACAAGACCACTGATAATCTCCCTCGATCTGGGGCTCCACGCAAGATCACACCCCGTGGGCTCAAAATGATCACAAGAACGGTGAGCAAAAATCCCAGAAGCACACGGGGGGACCTAGTGAATGACCTGCAGAGAGCTGGGACCAAAGTAACAAAGCCTACCATCAGTAACACACTACGTCGCCAGGGACTCAAATCCTGCAGTGCCAGACGTGTCCCCCTGCTTAAGCCAGTACATGTCCAGGCCGTCTGAAGTTTGCTAGAGAGCATTTGGATGATCCAGAAGAGGATTGGGAGAATGTCATATGGTCAGATGAAACCAAAATATAACTTTTTGGTAAAAACTCAACTCGTCATGTTTGGAGGACAAAGAATGCTGAGTTGCATCCAAAGAACACCATACCTACTGGGAAGCATGGGGGTGGAAACATCATGCTTTGGGGCTGTTTTTCTGCAAAGGGACCAGGACGACTGATCCGTGTAAAGGAAAGAATGAATGGGGCCATGTATCGTGAGATTTTGAGTGAAAACCTCCTTCCATCAGCAAGGGCATTGAAGATGAATCGTGGCTGGGTCTTTCAGCATGACAATGATCCCAAACACACCGCCCGGGCAACGAAGGAGTGGCTTCGTAAGAAGCATTTCAAGGTCCTGGAGTGGCCTAGCCAGTCTCCAGATCTCAACCCCATAGAAAATCTTTGGAGGGAGTTGAAAGGCCGTGTTGCCCAGCGACAGCCCCAAAACATCACTGCTCTAGAGGAGATCTGCATGGAGGAATGGGCCAAAAATACCAGCAACAGTGTGTGGAAACCTTGTGAAGACTTACAGAAAACGTTTGACCTGTGTCATTGCCAACAAAGGGTATATAACAAAACCGGCCTCAGAACATTAACATGCAATAAATGGACTTTGGGACAATAGGTTTTGTCAGCCACAATGATGGTAATGACGATAGATGGAATATAAAAATGTATGTTGTTTTTGTTATGTTATTAAAAGTTAAAGGACGATGTTATAACGAAAACATTAACTTTAAGAGTTTTCCTAGGATATGCTTGATGTTTGCATATTGTACGTTGTGTGGAAAATGTCAAGATCAAAGAGAATGTTTTTGTAAAGATGAAATGTGAAGTTAGTTGTCTAAATTGGATCTGAGTAAAATCCAGACCTCCGGCCTCGTAACTTGTTACACCCAGAGAATTACACTAAAGGCGCAAAACGCCCACTTCTGACCCGAGGGTATAAAACATGTGAATTAAGAATTAACGTATCAGACTAAGTGACCCTGAGCTGCAGCCAAGGTCTGAGTGGTCAACAAACCCAAAACGCAACACAAGGTTGAAGAAGACAAAGGAACCTTTTATCTATCCATGCTACGGATGAGTAACTGCATCTAAGGTGAATTCAGGCAGGACCACCCGGTCACCACTGTCCATCGAATCGTATGTCTACACTGCTTTCATTCCTACGCTGTGAGCCCTGAGCTACAGGTCTGGCTGTTCTCAAAAGACCCCTTTCAGAACAAGACCAAGGAATCAGACCACTAAGACAAAGGACACTGACATCGTGAGGACAACCAGAGAGTTACGCCAGAGAAGTGCGTCATCCGAGAAGACGAAACGGTCCACGCAGAGACCCCCATCGGAGACCTTCAACACGTAATTACATCATTATATTCTTTTTTTTGTACAATATATTTATTGGCATTTCTTTTTTCACAATTTAACAATCATCAAAATATGACACAGATAATGCCCCGTTATTCCTCCCACCTACACAAAACACCATGCTACATGGGTGGACATCGTGCAAAACCCTTCCCTCCCCAACACAGGAACACCCCCCTCCCTCCCCTCTACCAGTATTAGCTTCACTGATTAACAACAACAAAAAAGAAACAGAATGACCTTCACATTCCATGCTAGAAAATAAATGATTCAACACAAAAACAAATAATAACAAAACATTAATGAAGAAACTAATAATGAGGCAGCTAAGGTGACGTCTCTAGAAACTGCTGAAAGTCCCCCCCAGACATCAGTAAATTCAAAGGGTTTATAACGTAAATTGTATGTTATTTTTTCAGATGGACTATAGGAAGATAGTTCTTTTAGCCACATCTTGCTTGCTTGGCGGAGTGTCACTCTTCCATTTAATAGCTGTGCATTTATTGGCTGCAATGACTGTCAATTTAATGAATCTGGTTTTGCTACAAATATTAACTGGTAGAACAGAATCATCTCCAAGAAGAATAAGGGAAGGATTTAGTGGCACCGTCATATTAGTGACCTGTGATAAGATCTGAATGTCTTTCCAATAATTGCTTAGTTCAGGGCAGGACAAAAACATGCATAAGTGTGCCCACTCCCGTTTTACACATTGGGCAAAATGTTGAATATTTAGAATTGATCTTATACAGTCTCTCTGGTCTCTCTGATGTAAAGTAGACCCTATGTAAAATATTGAATTGCATCAACTTGTGCCTTGTGTTAAATGAAAGACGCTGAGCATCTAAAAAGAGCTTTCCCCATTTCTCATCCTCAACAATGAGACCAAGGTCATCATGCCACTTCATGCAAGCTTTCAGAGGTTCATCATTCCCCAACAGAGATTGAAGACCAGAGTACATGTAGGAAATGAAACCTTTTACCCCTTTCCTCTCCAGCCACAGTTGATCAGTTCTAGGTTTACTAATGGGCTGAATCCTACCTCTCTGCTGAGTGGCGATATAATGTCTAACCTGTAGGTACTTGAAGAAATGAGTTTAAGGTAACTGAAAATGAGATGCCAGTTGTTGAAAGGATAGTAGTTCACCTTCTCTATAGAGATGACCAAATGTTTTAATTCCTTTGTTGAACCAAGAAAATGTAATACCATGTCTCAGTGCTTTGGGTAAGATGGGGTTATTATAGAAAGCGGTTTGTTCATATATAGAGCTAAGCCCTTCTGTTTGTTTACAGACTTCAATCCACATATTTGAAGTGTTTTTAATGAAAGGGTTGTTTATGAGACCTTGCAAAGCTTTAGGTGGGTTAATATAAGGTATAGATGCCAATGTAGCAGGGGTCAGACACTCCTCTATCTGTCTCCAAGAGGGTGAACTTGTTGTATCTTGCCATACCCCCACAGCCTTTAACTGAGATGCCCAGTAATACAACTGGAAGTCAGGTACAGTAAGTCCTCCTGAGTATGGTTTGCATAAAATTGTGTGTTTCACTCTGTGGGGTTTCCCTTTCCACAGAAATGAAGAAACCTTCCTATTAAGTTGTTTGAAAAAAACTTTGGGAAAGGGCAAGGTTTGAAAACGGTACAAGAATTTTGGTAATATAGTCATCTTTACACAATTGACCCGCCAAATAAGAGAAATGGGTAAATCCCGCCATCTATCCAATTCTTCCCCAAACTTTTTGAGAAGTGGAGTATAGTTCAGTTGATATGTCTTAATCATTTCAGAGGGAATTTGCAATCCAAGATATGTCATTTTCTGTGGTTTCCAAGAAAACAGCTGGTCTAAGATTGGGTTCTGCATAGCTGCCCTGTTAAAAGGCATAATTATACTCTTCAATAGGTTTATTTTATATCCTGAAAAGGTCCCATATTCTTTCAGGATGTCAACTAATGCTCGGAGTGAAATTTCTGGTTAAGCGAGGTAAAACAAAATGTAAATCAGCATATAGTGAGACCAGATGTTCACGCCCACCTATACGAACACCATGGATGGATGAGATCTAAAAGCTTCTGCCAGTGGCTCTATAACCAAAGAAGAAAGGACTAGCTGGACAACCCTGTCTTGTGCCACGTGATGGGGTGAACTGTGAGGAAATGTTTCCATTAGTCAGGATCTGAGCTACCGGATATTTGTACAGTAATCTAATCAGACCTATATACTGAGGTCCAATATTCATCCTCGGTAAAACTTCAAACAGGTAGTTCCATTCTATGCGGTCAAAAGCTTTTTCCGCATCTAATGAAGCCGCCACTACAGATTGTTGGTCATTCTCTACATAACGCATAATATTAAATTATCTCCTGATATTATCAGGACATGAGCGGTTTCTTACAAAGCCTGTTAGGCCTTCCCTGTGGCTCAGTTGGTAGAGCATGGTGTTTGCAACGCCAGCATGGTGTGTGCAACGCCAGGGTTGTGGGTTTGATTCCCACGGGGGGCCAGTACAAAAAAATGCATGAAATGAATTGAGATGTATGAAATGTATGCATTCACTACTGTAAGTCGCTCTGGATAAGAGCGTCTGCTAAATGACTAAAATGTAAATGGTCCATATCAACCAAGTCAGGAAGAACCTAATTCAGTCTAAGAGTGAATTTCGCAAGAATCTTATATGAAGTGTTCAATAGAGATATTGGTGTATACGACCCACAAAGCAGAGGATCTTTCCCAGGTTTTAACAAAACTGTGATCAGTGCCTGTTCAAGTGTGTCTGGGAGCTTTTCGGTCTCTATGGCATAATTAAACATACTGCAAAGAGGCTCAATTAGTTTGGGTAAAAAGGATCGATAGAATTCAATAGGGAATCCGTCTAACCCTGGTGATTTTCCCCCAGCAGTGTTGAAAATGGATTCCCTAATTTCCTCTGATGTGATCTTTCTCCATCAGTTAAAGTTTGTACATTGAGTATGTTCAAAAACTCATGCATTGTGGCAGGGGCCATCCCCTTCAGACTTGTACAATGTTTCATAAAACTCCCTGAAGACTAGATTCATTTCCTCAGGACTGTGAACAACTGTATTATTGGGTATCTTAATAGAGCTAATAACTCTGCTAGCATCCTCTCGTCTTATCTGCCAAGCAAGCAACTTTCCTGCTTTATCTCCATGTTCATAGTAGTTTTGTTTTGTTCTAAGAGCGTTCTCTGCTTTATGGGTCGTCATGGTGATATATTCCAATCACTTTGAGTCTAATTTTTGTTGAGTTGTCAAATGTTACACTACGTTCATTTTCCAGATCTCTGATTTCATTCTCCAACGAATTTACTTGAGCCTTATACATCTTACAAGCACCTAAACTAAAGGATTTTCCCCCTCAGATATGCAAGGAGAGTTTCCAATAAAATTAGGGCAGAGTTATAGGTGCTAAAAAATATGTCTATATGAGTGTTCAGAAATGTTACAAACGTGGGATTATTTAGTAATTATGTGCCAAACCTTCATCTTCTTGAGGGTGGCTGTGCTCTACTGACTGGTACTGAAGCCAGAAGGGCAGAATGATCTGATATACATCTTGGTAAGTACTTACACACAGTAGTTAAACTTCCCTTGGCTGCAGGAATAAGAAATATGTCAATTCTAGAGTAACTACTATGGACTGGGGAGTAAAATTAGTATTCTTTAACCTTTTGGTTGTGAAATCTCCATAAGTCTACAAGTCCAAAGTGTTTCATTTCTGCTTTTAACATTTTAGCTGCCTGTGTGAGGCTGATACTATTAGAGGAAGATCTATCACTGGAAGGGTCCAGTAGCAAGTTAAAATCCCCTGCCATTATTATCCCTGATGGAGACGTTAACTTCAAAAAGATGTCTTGGTAAAATGTAGGATTATCATGGTTAGGCCCATACACCCAATGGTAATGGGCTCAGTGTTAATGAAATCTTGAATGATCACAAACCTACCCCCTTTGTCTTTAACCTGAGATTGTATCTGAAAGGGGCAATGCTTATTAATGAGTATGGCCACCCCTCTTGCCCGAGAGGTGAAAGATGAATAGTACACTTGACCCACCCACTCTCTCTTCAGTTTATCATGCTCAGAGTCAGTCAGGTGTGTCTCCTGAAGAAGAGCTATATTATGCTGCTTTAGATCATTCAGAATGCATTTGCGCTTGACTGGGCATTTAGTACCCCTAATGTTAAGTGTCATAAATGTATAGTTTATTAGGTGCCGACATCTTTAAAGAAAATAAGAAATAGGGAAAAGGAAAGAAACTAAATAGCTTTGAGTAAATACAACTTGTACAGAATGAAATGATGAAAGTATAAAGTAGTAAACATCTCGTGAGCTAATACCCTGACCCTACCACAAACCCACCCAACACCCTCCCCAAATGAGGGAGTTAAAGAACCCATATCCTTAGACGCTAGTCTTTAAGCTAGATGTACCTGCTATGCATAGCATCGCTCGAATTAGGTTCATTCTTAATGATATGTATATGGCATTAGAAGTACATTGACCGTTCCCTGTAGCATGAAAATATTGTTAGTGAAGTTACAAAATACAATTTGATTACAACAATAATGACCGGACTATTTAGCCCCACTTGAGCATGTCTCAACGAAAAAAAAAAAAAAAAAGAAAAAAAAACACCTCGGGTTGTTTCATAGTCACCAACGGAGCCTACCCGCACACCCAAATGTCAACCAATCGGCATTCCCCAAAGCGCCCTGAAACAGAGAGGATGCGAACAGTGTCCTGGTACCGTAGAAATTTAATGACAAATTCCCTGGGTGCAACCTGGCCAGGCAGCCGCCTCTGTAGGGTGCGATGGGCCCTCTCGATCTACAGTGGGTGCACGGGAGGGGGTAGTTCCAGAATTTTGGGAATCCATTCCTGTAGAAAGGAGATAGCGTCTTCCCTCCACGGCCTTAAATGCCTTAAAATTGTTCGAAAGTTTGTGGACAGTACGCAGACGCGTCTTGTTAGAGCTTCGCCATTGCCGGAAGTCCACATCATTATATTCTGACCCATAGTCAGAGACCCCCATCGGAGACCTTCAACACGTAATTACATCATTACATTCTGACCCATAAGAGCAGCTGTTTGGGGAAAGGCTAGGGTTAAAATAAGCATAGCTGACAAATGCACCCAAGTGTATTTTTCTCTCGTGTACTCTCTTTCTCTCTCTTTTGAAATCCCCATCTTGTGTAACACGTGTCATATTGTGTTGGTCCGCTAGGGACCTGTTTTATCGTACTAAGTTCTGACCAATAGCCTAGACTGTTTGTGTAGGTGTATCTTATATTATCACTTAGCTTGTTAGTAAATAAATAATCAACTCAATTGGTGCGGTACGGACTTATTTAGTGGGACTCGGGTTTGTGCCGGTTCCCGGATTATGCGACGTTCAGGATGAGACTGTAGAGGAAATTGAATTAATTAGCGACTGCTGTAAAATCAATATTCTGATATTCTTTGAGTTAATTTGGGAAATAGAAACTCAATAAAAACCAAACTTTCCCATGGTGCCCTAGGTTAATGAGTTAATAATTATCTGATTCATTTATTCACTTTTTCCACATTTTGTTACGTTATGGCCTTATTCTAAAATGGATTAAATTGTTATTTCCCCCACCTCATCAATCTACACACAATACCCCATAATGACAAAGCGAAAACGTTTTTGGGGAAAATGTTGTAAAAAAAAAAAAACGTTCTCAAATTTGTATGTATTCAGACCCTTTACTAAGTACTTTGTTGAAGCACCTTTGGCAGTAATACAGCCTCGAGTCTGCTAAGGTATGACGCTACAAGCTTGGCACACTTCACTCTACTTTGGTCCATTCACCTTTCCCTCAAACCTGACTAGTCTCAAAGTCCCTGCCGCTGAAAAACATCCCCACAGCATGATGCTGCCACCGCCATGCTTCATCGTAGGGATGGTGCCAGGTTTCCTCCAGACGTGACGCTTGGCATTCAGACCAAAGAGGTTAGGTTATTTACAGCTAGAGGGTTAGATTATTTACAGCCAGAGGTTAGGTTAGTTACAGCTAGAGGTTAGGTTAGTTACATCTGGAGTTTAGGTTATTTACAGCTAGAGGGTTAGATTATTAACAGCTAGAGGGTTAGGTTATTTACAGCTAGAAGTTAGGTTATTTACAGCTAGAGGTTAGGTTATTAACAGCTAGAGGGTTAGGTTATTTACAGCTAGAGGTTAGGTTATTAACAGCTAGAGGTTAGATTATTAACAGCTAGAGGTTAGGTTATTAACAGCTAGAGGTTAGGTTATTTACAGCTAGAGGGTTAGGTTATTTACAGCTAGAGGGTTAGGTTATTAACAGCTAGAGGTTAGGTTATTAACAGCTAGAGGTTAGGTTATTAACAGCTAGAGGGTTAGGTTATTAACAGCTAGAGGTTAGGTTATTAACAGCTAGAGGGTTAGGTTATTAACAGCTAGAGGTTAGGTTATTAACAGCTAGAGGTTAGGTTATTAACAGCTAGAGGTTAGGTTATTAACAGCTAGAGGTTAGGTTATTAACAGCTAGAGGTTAGGTTATTTACAGCTAGAGGTTAGGTTATTTACAGCTAGAGGTTAGGTTATTTACAGCTAGAGGGTTAGGTTATTAACAGCTAGAGGGTTAGGTTATTTACAGCTAGAGGGTTAGGTTATTTACAGCTAGAAGTTAGGTTATTTACAGCTAGAGGGTTAGGTTATTTACAGCTAGAGGTTAGGTTATTTACAGCTAGAGGTTAGGTTATTTACAGCTAGAGGTTAGGTTATTTACAGCTAGAGGGTTAGGTTATTAACAGCTAGATGGTTAGGTTATTTATAGCTAGAGATTAGGTTATTTACAGCTAGAGGTTAGGTTATTTACAGCTAGGGGTTAGGTTATTAACAGCTAGAGGGTTAGGTTATTTAGAGCTAGAGGTTAGGTTATTTACAGCTAGAGATTAGGTTATTAACAGCTAGAGGTTAGGTTATTTACAGCTAGAGGTTAGGTTATTTACAGCTAGGGGTTAGGTTATTAACAGCTAGAGGGTTAGGTTATTTAGAGCTAGAGATTAGGTTATTAACAGCTAGAGGGTTAGGTTATTTACAGCTAGAAGTTAGGTTATTAACAGCTAGAGGGTTAGGTTATTAACAGCTAGAGGGTTAGGTTATTTACAGCTAGAGATTAGGTTATTTACAGCTAGAGGTTAGGTTATTTACAGCTAGGGGTTAGGTTATTTACAGCTAGAGGGTTAGGTTATTTACAGCTAGAGGTTAGGTTATTTACAGCTAGAGGTTAGGTTATTTACAGCTAGAGGTTAGGTTATTTACAGCTAGAGGGTTAGGTTATTTACAGCTGGAGGTTAGGTTATTTACAGCTAGAGGTTAGGTTATTTACAGCTAGAGGGTTAGGTTATTAACAGCTAGAGGTTCGGTTATTAACAGCTGGAGGGTTCGGTTATTAACAGCTAGAGGGTTAGGTTATTAACAGCTAGAGGTTCGGTTATTAACAGCTAGAGGGTTAGGTTATTAACAGCTGGAGGTTAGGTTATTTACAGTTGGAGCATAGGGAACGTGCTTTGTTATTTTTTTTTTTAATAAAGTCGATGAACTATCTGAACATTGTCAGTATTGGGGGTTAGCCTTGAATGTCAATAAGTAATAGAATTGTGTGTTATGACTTTACGATGTCCACATATATTATTTACTTTGGAAAAGCAGGAGCTGATGTAACCGTTGTGAAATGGCTAGCTAGTTAGCGTGGTGCATTAATAGCGTTTCAATCGGTGACGTCACTCGCTCTCTTGACCTTGAAGTAGTTGTTCCGCTTGCTCTGCAAGGGCCGCGGCTTTTGTGCAGTGATGTGTAGCGATGCTTCAAGGGTGACTGTTGTCGCTGTGTTCCTGGTTCGAGCCCAGGTAGGAGCAAGGAGAGGGACGGAAGCTATACTGTTACACTGAGACAAAACGCTGGTTGACTTGACAAACAAGACGAACTGGCAACAGACAAACAGAGAACACAGGTATAAATACCCAGGGGATAATGGGGAAGATGGGTGACACCTGGAGGGGGGTGGAGAAGAGCACAAGGACAGGTGAAACAGATCTGGGTGTGACACTTCATGGCCTAGTTGTTTTATTTTAACAATTTGGGAATAATTTTGACCCACCATTGTTTTTTTAATTTAATTGGACTGTGAAACTAAAACTTTTCATTTGGCTCTATTCTCCAACATTTTGGATGTTTTATATTAGGTGACAGTACAGAATGTTACCATTTATTTCAGGGTATTTTCATACATACCTGTTTTACGGAAATTAATGCACTTTATGTATCTACAGTAGGTCCCCCATTTGAAGATGTCATAAGTATTTGGACAAATTCACTTATAGTGGATTACATTTAGTTAAATGTTTAATATTTGGTCCCATATTCCTAGCATGCAATGACTACATCAAGTTTAGGATTACAAACTTATTGGATGCATTTGAAGTGTGTTTTGATTGTTTATCAGATGATGTTCAATATAATTTTATGGTAAATAATGTATTGTCATTTTGGAGCCAATTAAACATTATTTTCTTACTTACAATAAAAGTGACTCCAAAATGACTCATTATTTACCAATCAATTCTATTGGACACAATAGTCTTTAGCTAATGCTAGTTTTCAGATCTCAGGCTGGGTTACTCCTGGTTCCCTGAACCACCCTGATTACACGTTTTATCAACCAGAAGTCATCATAGCTAATATTACCCCTCCAGGCTGAATAAACTACTGTTCTGACCAGCCATAACATTACCCCTCCAGGCTGAATAAACTACTGTTCTGACCAGCCATAACATTGAAGACGGCTGCACAGTACTGTCTTTTATCGATGGTGGTTATAATATCGTTTAGTACCTTGAGCGTGGCTGAGGTGCACCGTGACCAGCTCGGAATCCGGATTACACAGCGGAGAAGGTACGGTGGGATTCAAAATGGTCAGTGATCTGTTTATTAACTTGCCTTTCGAAGACTTCAGAAATGACAGGGCAGGATGGATATAGAGCTGTAACAGTTTGGGTCTAGTGTGTCTCCTTTGAAGAGGGGGATGACCGTGGCAGCTTTACAATCTTTAGGGATCTCGGACGATACAAAAGAGAGGTTGAACAAACTGGTAATAGGGGTTGCAACAATGGCGGCGGATAATTTTAGAAAGAGAGGGTCCAGATTGTCTAGCCCAGCTGATTTGTACGGGTCCAGGTTTTGCAGCTTTCAGAACATCTGCTATCTGGATTTTGGTGAAGGAGAAGTTGGGGAGGGTTGGGCAAGTAGCTGCGGGGGGTGCGGGGCTGTTGGCTGGGGTTGGGGTAGCCAGGAGGAATGCTTGGCCAGCCGTAGAGAAATGGGTATTGAAATTCTTGATTATCGTGGATTTATCGTGACAGTGTTACGTACCTAGCCTCAGTGCAGTGGGCAGCTGAGAGGAGGTGCCCACTGCACCATGGACTTTACAGTGTCCCAAAACATTTTGGAGTTAGAGCTGCAGGATGCAAATTTCTGTTTGAAAAAGCTAGTCTTTGCTTTCCTGACTGACTGCGTGTATTGGTTCCTGACTTCCCTGAAAAGTTGCATATCGCGGAGACTATTCGATGTTAGTGCAGTCCGCCACAGGATGTTTTTGTGCTGGTCGAGGGCAGTCAGGTCTGGAGTGAACCAAGGGATATATCTGTTCTTAGTTCTACATTTTCTGAAAGGGGCATGCTTATTTAAGATGAGGAAATTACCTTTAAAGAACGACCAGGCATCCTCGACTGACGAGATGAGGTCAATATCCTTCCAGGATACCCGGGCCAGTTCGATTAGAAAGGCCTGCTCGCAGAAGTGTTTTAGGGAGCGTTTGACAGTGATGAGGGGTGGTCGTTTGACCGCGGACCCATAGCGGATGCAGGCAATGAGGCAGTGATCGCTGAGATCCTGATTGAAAACAGCAGAGGTGTATTTGGAGGGCAGGTTGGTCAGGATAATATCTATGAGGGTGCCCATGTTTACGGATTTAGGGTTGTACCTGGTGGGTTCCTTGATAATTTGTGTGAGATTGAGGGCATCTAGCTTAGATTGTAGGACTGCCGGGGTGTTAAGCATATCCCAGTTTAGGTCACCTAACAGAACGAACTCTGAAGATAGATGGGGGGGCAATCAATTCACATATGGTGTCCAAAGCACAGCTGGGAGCTGAGGGGGGTCTATGACAGGCGGCACAGTGAGAGGCTTATTTCTGGAGAGATTCATATTTAAAATTAGAAGCTCGAACTGTTTGGGCATAGACCTGGAAAGTATGACAGAACTTTGCAGGCTATCTCTGGAGTAGATTGCAACTCCTCCCCCTTTGGCAGTTCTATCTCAGAATTTTAGGTGGCCTTCCTAAGCCAGGATTCAGACACGTCAAGGACATCAGGGTTGGTGGAGTGTGCTAAAGCAGTGAGTAAAACAAACTTAGTGTCACGAGCGGCACTCGGCGGTCGACGTCACCGTCCTTCTAGCCATCACCGATCCACTTTTCATTTTACATTTGTTTTGTCTTTGTTTTCTACACACCTGGTTTCAATTCCCCCATTACATGTTCATTATTTAACCCTCTGGTTTCCCCCATGTTTGTGTGCGTGTTTGTTCTATTGTTCAGGCTGTTGCTGACGGCTGGTATATTGTTGCCGGGTTTTGTTATTTACGGCCGTTTATTTCGTGTTACCGTTTTTTTTCCCGCACCATAGTATTGTGTTTATACTGGTGTTATCTTGTATTAAATACCTTGTCCACGCATCTCAGCTCTCCTGCGCCTGACTCCTTTCACCAGTTACCCACAGCCTTGACGCTTAGGTAGGAGGCTTCTGATGTTAACAAAAAAACCAAGGCCTTTTTGGTTACAGAAGTCAACAATTGAGAGTGCCTGGGGACACGCAGGGCCTGGGTTGAGCTCCACATCACCCGAGGAACAGAGGAGGAGTAGGATGTACGGCTGAGGCTAGCAAAACTGTTCGTCTAGTGCGTTGGGGAAAGAGAATAAAAGGAGCAGATTTCTGGGCGTGGTAGGATAGATTCAGGGCATAATGTGCAGACAGGGGTATGGTGGGGTGCGGGTACAGTGGAGGTAAACCCAGGCACCGAGTGATAAGAGAGGTTGCATCTCTGGACATGCTAGTTATGCTGGGTGAGGTGTGTGTGGGAGGTGGGACAAAGGAGGCATCTGAGGCATGTTGAGTGGAACTAGGGACTCCGAGGTAAACTAAAACAATGATAACTATCCTAAACAACAATATATAAGGCATATTGACATTTGAGAGACATAAAACGAGGCATAAAGAAAGGTGTTGATTGATCCAGTGAAGAGCAATAGATGGAACAGGGAAGCCGCTACTACGCTAGCACGCGGGACACACGGCGTTTAAAGTTAACAGGCCGGGGTAAGTAGAAGCGTCTGCTCCGACGTCCGGCAAAGGCCGGTTGAGGGCACAGCGGATGGAGTTACGTCGGCAGACCAGTCGTGGTGGTACGGCGGGGCACCGTGTCGACAAAGGGTCCAGGCCAGATGGCGAAAGAGTTATTGTAGTTGTAGTAATTTCGTTTGCTAGCCGGGAGATGCACCTGGCTCGCGGCTAACTGGTGCTAGATTCGGGGCAAGGGTGTTAGCCACTATAGCCACTCGGTAGCAGCTAGCTAGCAGCGATGATCCGATGCAAAGGTCCAGAGCTTACGGCAAGGATCCGGTGGAGTAGTGGATTCAAGCCGTGTTGGAGTAGAGTCCGAGAGCATCAGCTGTGCAGCCGAGTGATCACCGAGTAGGCCGGGAGGTGGGCCTGGCTCAGGGCTAGCTTCGGGGGCTGGGTCATTAGGTGGCAGCTAGCTAGCTGTGATGATCAGGAGTAATGGTCCAGGGTTTACGGCAGGAATCCGGCGTTGTAGTGGAGAAAACATTCCGATGCTGGCAAGTATTATCCAGGCAAAAAAACATCTGGTATCTGTGCAGAAGGTAAAGGCCGCTAGCAGTGGCTAACAATGGCTAAATAGCTAGTAGCTAATTAGCTGGATAGCTGCTGATGGAGGTTCTGGCTATAAGGTCTAAAAAAATAGCGGCTCCGTGTCACATTGAGTGAGGCGGGTTACCGGAAGGTATATTTAATTTTAAAATGGAATAGAGATGGAAAATAAATTGAAATATATACAAAAAAGACGTACACGAGAGGACGACAAACCACGTCTGCACTGCTACGCCATCTTGTGCTTTTATTTTGTAGATTAAAACAAGCAATGGTTACAGTACATGTCTTCCTGGCAGAAAACAATACAAGCATGTTAGACTAGCGTATGGAAAACTACAATTTCCATGGAAAGATCTCAGGTTCATTTGATTCGATAATAGTAGGTTACATGGATGATGCATCAAACGTAATCATGATCTGCCTAAGAACAGGTCTGTATTGAGGAATGTAATAATGAAATATATATGAAAACATACAAATAATACAGTTTATATTAAAAACTTGGATTTTAAGAACAGTATACACATCACTACTTTCATTACTCGTTATCATCAGTAGTGTAAAGTACTTGTGTAACATACTTTAAAGTACTACATAAGTTGTTTTATGGGATACCTGTACCTTACATTACTATTTATATTTGACTACTTTTACTCCACTACATTCCTAAATAAAATGATATACTTTTTACTTTATACATTTTCCTTGACACCCAAAATGCTTAGCAGGACAGGAAAATGGTCCAATTCAGGAAAACATCCCTAGTCATCCCTACTGCTTCTGATCTGGAGGACTCACTAAACAGAAAACATCCCTGGTCATCCCTACTGCCTCTGATCTGGAGGACTCACTAAACAGAGAACATCCCTGGTCATCCCTACTGCCTCTGATCTGGTGGACTCACTAAACAGAGAACATCCCTGGTCATCCCTACTGCCTCTGATCTGGAGGACTCACTAAACACAAATGCATCGTTTGTAAATAATGTCTGAGTGTTGGAGTGTGCCCCAGGCAACCTGTAAATTATGTCTGAGTGTTGGAGTGTGCCCTTGGCTATCTGTAATTATGTCTGAGTGTTGGAGTGTGCCCCAGGCAACCTGTAAATTATGTCTGAGTGTTGGAGTGTGCCCTTGGCTATCTGTAATTATGTCTGAGTGTTGGAGTGTGCCCTTGGCTATCTGTAATTATGTCTGAGTGTTGGAGTGTGCCCCTGGCTATCCATACATTTTCAAAACCAGAAAATGGTACCGTCTGCTTTGCTTAACATAAGGAATTTGAAATGATTTACACTTTCACTTTTGATACTAAAGTATATTTAAAATTAAATCCTTTTAGACTTTTACTCAAGTAGTATTTTACTGGGTGACTTTCACTTTTACTTGAGTAACTTTCTATTAAGGTATCTTTACTTTTACTCAAATATGACAATTGGGCACTTTTTCAATTGTCATAGATATCATCCACCTCCATGGCGTCGACCCCTGTGGCGTCGACTTTATCAAAGAGGAACTGGTAGAAGGTTCTCTGCTCTCCCTGATCTGTAGCTGAAGTGTTACTGTTGAACGGCAGCTTCTCCTGAAATGCCTTGACCAGGCTGGCATTATCAGACTGTGTCTTGACTCTTTCCAGCACTACGTCTAATTTCAGACTCCTCTGGCTCAGGAATCCCTGTAGCACATCAACTCTTTTCCTATGCACCGCTTGGATGATGATCTCCTCAAGTACGCCTGACAGGGGAATGGCATACTCTATGATACTCTGGGTTTTCCCTCCTTTACCCTGGTAGGAGTAGCCTGCTGTATGCATAGCTATCAGCTGGCAGTACTCGTTGAAGACTGGAGAGCCAGAGGCACCATGGAAGAAACAGGTGTCGTAGGTAATCTTCTCTGTGTCCCTCGGTAGATGTGTGTTGATGTCCCAGTTCTGCTCAAAATATCTGTTGTTTATGACATGTAAGAATTCCTCCTGTTTTTTTAAATGTTTTTCTACAGCTTGTTTACGATCTCCATATTGAATGATAAAGCAGGGGTCTGTCTTTTTCACCCCGCCCTCGGGGTGGCCGATGATGCAGATTCCCCCCTCTGGAGACACAAAGCTGAAGGTGTCAAGCAAGCTTGAAGGCAACGTGATGTCAGGACCTGACCTAAGCTCCAGCAAAGCAAAGTCAAGATTCCCCGAATAATCTTTTCCATAGGCTACAACCTCACTTTTCACTGGTATCTGCTGCATTCTTGCATCCAGGTCTTCAAAGTCAAACGTGACTGTTACTGATTGTTGCAGCGTGTTAGTTATTTGCTCATAGATTTGCTGGACAACATGGGCGTTTGTAAGGATGAACTTGTCAAACAGAAAGAATCCAGTTCCTTTTGCATTCCCTTCAATTCTCACCTGACAAACAGAAGCACTCAGTTCTATCAGACTCTTCACTTTCTTTACCTCTTGGAAGCTCTGTGTTTTCTTTCCAAACTCTACTCTTAAGAATTGTTGCACGTCTGAAGGCTTCAAATTCTCTCTCTCTTTCATGTGATCTACCAAGCCTGCATATTGGGAACGTAGGATGTTTAGGATCTCTTTAGAGTTTGGGATCTCTTGCCGTTTTTGCTTCACTACCAGAGATCTATCATCTTTTCCTGCCTCCTTTGACTGCAGCTGTGTTTTAACTGTGTCTGGTGTGGTAGGATTCTGAGGAGAGAGAGCTGCTTCCGATGTTCCACCAGCTGGGACGGACAGCTCTTCAGTTGGTGTGTTGTCCCCATCCTCAAGACTATCTGGCTGTGGCTGAGCTACACGACCGATACGTTTTACCTTCACAACCAACATTTCACCTTCAAGACCTTGATGACGTTTCCCAATAAAACCATCAACTGTCTGGGACATCTCTGTGTCGACACTCGTCGTCTCTGACTCAGAAAGAACACAGCGTGTTTTAAAGACAGTTTTATCAAATCGCCCATCTCTCCACAAGGCTTGCTCCACCTTTTCCCCTTTGTATCCGTATACACAAACATAGTCCACTTTCTTCCTTAGCTCTGGGTTATTCATTACATTGTTTACTATACCTTTTTCACCCCTAGTTTCAACAATGAAAGTCATCAACTTGTCAGGTTGTATTTTTTGGGGGGGGTTACTCTGTTTGGAAAGGCCCTGGGTATCTGAAGAACTGCCGTTTAGAACTGTGATGAAGCTGACTGTCACTAGCTCATCGTTATCAATTAAATGGCAGGGGAAATGTGTACTGACAGCTGCCCTTCGTGCTTTTTCTCTTTGGATGACAATTCCCATCCCCTGTTTTTGATTTGTCATGTCCTTGAACATCTCGCTTGTTCGCAGTGAATCCAGGACCGTTCCATGAGTATAGCATGTAATGGAGTATGTTTCGGATTTGGATTGGAACTGGTATCGGAAGGAATGTTTTTCATCATGTGCTTCTTTCTGTGACAGAAGAGATGTAAGTGTTAAGGCTCAGGGGATTAGAACCACAGTCTCCCTCTCAGGAAACCAACGTCAACCACTAGGCCAAGAGGAAATTCCCCCTTGGCCCGAGAGTGACACCGATTTTAAGATGCAGGAAGAGAGTGACTCCGCCTCACCTCCGCTACATCAGCTTGTAAAATAGAAGACTATACTAAAAAGAATACTCATAATTGATTATTATTAAAGAACAGATAAGTGTTAAGCAAATACAGGCAGATGAATGCATGTCTAACCTTGATATCAGGATCCTGAGATTGGCTAGATGCTCCTGGCTGGTTGCCCGAGGATTTACTCTGATGAGAACTCTGTAATGCATGAGTTACAACATATACATCAACTACAATT